>NC_042992.1:11440412-11592912 GCF_901001165.1 Salmo trutta | reverse complement strand
TACACACACACTGACATGACAACATACACACACACACACTGACATGACAACATACACACACACTGACATGACAACATACACACACACTGACATGACAACACATACACACACTGACATGACAACATACACACACACACACACACTGACATGACATCACACACACACACACACACACACACACACACACACACACACACACACACACACACACACACACACACACACACAGACATGACAACATACACACACACTGACATGACAACATACACACACTGACATGACAACATACACACACACACACACACACCGTGACATAACAGTGTCGTGTCTTTGGCATCATTAAAGTGAAGACTGTTATTTCATCAAATCAATTCTCTGTAATTATTATTACGTGATTAAACTAATCATGTAAATGTAATTAAGTAGGAAGTTTGGGCACCAAGGAAAATCTTCAGATTACAAAGTTATAATTTTCCTAATATAACTCTTCAGATATTTTAATATCTGTTCAATTAGACTTCTAATTAATGAATTATTCTTTACCTCATGTTAGTCTCAATGCAAACGTCATAAATTGTTGGTTATCTGCACGAACCCAGCCTTCACTATGAATCATCCATACATCAATTGTCTTAATCATTTATTTACTAACTAAATAATCACAGAAATGCATAAACAAACAAACAGAGTAGATATGGTTACAAGGAAATGATAGGGGATGTGCCCTAGTGGGCTAAACCGATATGGCGGCTTGGTGGACAAAGGGACTGAGAAGGGCACGAAAGACAAAAGACACTACACAGTTGATAATTATACTGATAGAAATACTAATCCTTTGCACATGAATGCTCACTCATTCAGTAATATTTGCAATCAATATATATATTTACGCTCAGTGTGTCGTCGTGATCTCTGTTGGAATCGTCTGTCTGTCTGTTGGAAAGTTCATCTGAACTTCTCTTTGCGTCCCTGGAGTCTTTCGTGGTTAGAACGAATACTTCAGAGTCGCATTCAGAAATGTTCGTATAGAATAGATGTTTCGGCGGTTGTCGGTCTTCGCATTCCAGGTCGATATAAATTGTAGCTGCAGACTAGTAATTAGTATCGAAGATTTGCTCTTATTCTGTCGGTATTGATAGTCTCAGAGTTTAACCATTTCCACCAGTGTAGCCAATGCTCAACGTGGTTTGGTTAGGAATTCAAAATTCGTTACAACCTTAGCTCCCCCAGATGACCGAGGTATGCTTGGTCTCTACTCAAACCTTAGCCCTCTCGGTCTCTACTCAAACCTTAGCCCTCTCGGTAATGGAGCTACGCTTGGTCTCTACTCAAACCTTAGCCCTCTCGGTCTCTACTCAAACCTTAGCCCTCTCGGTAATGGAGCTACGCTTGGTCTCTACTCAAACCTTAGCCCTCTCGGTAATGAAGCTACACATGGTCTCTACTCAAACCTTAGCTCTCTCGGTCTCTACTCAAACCTTAGCCCTCTCGGTAATGGAGCTACGCTTGGTCTCTACTCAAACCTTAGCCCTCTTGGTAATGGAGCTACGCTTGGTCTCTACTCAAACCTTAGCCCTCTCGGTCTCTACTCAAACCTTAGCCCTCTTGGTAATGGAGCTACGCTTGGTCTCTACTCAAACCTTAGCCCTCTTGGTAATGGAGCTACACATGGTCTCTACTCAAACCTTAGCCCTCTCGGTAATGGAGCTACGCTTGGTCTCTACTCAAACCTTAGCCCTCTCGGTAATGGAGCTACGCTTGGTCTCTACTCAAACCTTAGCCCTCTTGGTAATGGAGCTACGCTTGGTCTCTACTCAAACCTTAGCCATCTCGGTCTCTACTCAAACCTTAGCCCTCTTGGTAATGGAGCTACGCTTGGTCTCTACTCAAACCTTAGCCCTCTCGGTAATGAAGCTACACATGGTCTCTACTCAAACCTTAGCTCTCTCGGTCTCTACTCAAAACTTAGCCCTCTCGGTAATGGAGCTACGCTTGGTCTCTACTCAAACCTTAGCCCTCTTGGTAATGGAGCTACGCTTGGTCTCTACTCAAACCTTAGCCCTCTCGGTAATTGAGCTACGCATGATCTCTACTCAAACCTTAGCCCTCTTGGTAATGGAGCTACGCTTGGTCTCTACTCAAACCTTAGCCCTCTTGGTAATGGAGCTACACATGGTCTCTACTCAAACCTTAGCCCTCTCGGTAATGGAGCTACGCTTGGTCTCTACTCAAACCTTAGCCCTCTCGGTAATGGAGCTACGCTTGGTCTCTACTCAAACCTTAGCCCTCTCGGTAATGGAGCTACGCTTGGTCTCTACTCAAACCTTAGCCCTCTCGGTCTCTACTCAAACCTTAGCCCTCTTGGTAATGGAGCTACGCTTGGTCTCTACTCAAACCTTAGCCCTCTCGGTAATGAAGCTACACATGGTCTCTACTCAAACCTTAGCTCTCTCGGTCTCTACTCAAACCTTAGCCCCCTCGGTAATGGAGCTACGCTTGGTCTCTACTCAAACCTTAGCCCTCTTGGTAATGGAGCTACGCTTGGTCTCTACTCAAACCTTAGCCCTCTCGGTCTCTACTCAAACCTTAGCCCTCTTGGTAATGGAGCTACACATGGTCTCTACTCAAACCTTAGCCCTCTCGGTAATTGAGCTACGCATGGTCTCTACTCAAACCTTAGCCCTCTTGGTAATGGAGCTACGCTTGGTCTCTACTCAAACCTTAGCCCTCTTGGTAATGGAGCTACACATGGTCTCTACTCAAACCTTAGCCCTCTCGGTAATGGAGCTACGCTTGGTCTCTACTCAAACCTTAGCCCTCTCGGTCTCTACTCAAACCTTAGCCCTCTTGGTAATGGAGCTACGCTTGGTCTCTACTCAAACCTTAGCCCTCTCGGTAATGAAGCTACACATGGTCTCTACTCAAACCTTAGCTCTCTCGGTCTCTACTCAAACCTTAGCCCCCTCGGTAATGGAGCTACGCTTGGTCTCTACTCAAACCTTAGCCCTCTTGGTAATGGAGCTACGCTTGGTCTCTACTCAAACCTTAGCCCTCTCGGTCTCTACTCAAACCTTAGCCCTCTTGGTAATGGAGCTACACATGGTCTCTACTCAAACCTTAGCCCTCTCGGTAATTGAGCTACGCATGGTCTCTACTCAAACCTTAGCCCTCTTGGTAATGGAGCTACGCTTGGTCTCTACTCAAACCTTAGCCCTCTTGGTAATGGAGCTACACATGGTCTCTACTCAAACCTTAGCCCTCTCGGTAATGGAGCTACGCTTGGTCTCTACTCAAACCTTAGCCCTCTCGGTAATGGAGCTACGCTTGGTCTCTACTCAAACCTTAGCCCTCTCGGTAATGGAGCTACGCTTGGTCTCTACTCAAACCTTAGCCCTCTTGGTAATGGAGCTACGCTTGGTCTCTACTCAAACCTTAGCCCTCTCGGTAATGGAGCTACGCATGGTCTCTACTCAAACCTTAGCCCTCTCGGTAATGGAGGTACGCTTGGTCTCTACTCAAACCTTAGCCCTCTTGGTAATGGAGGTACGCTTGGTCTAAAGTGGGCTTCTCTACATGGGGTTTATATTCGGAACAGCAGAAAAGGGTTGTCCGATGATGCCAGATCAATGGCTGTGCTCATGGGGCGGGCCATTGATGGGAATTGGATTCTCTTTCATTAAACAGTTTAAAATCACATTACATAATTTCACATATAGTTTCATCTTTACTCATTCATTTAATACAATAATTAGATGCAAAACTCATAACGGAGACTCTTGTATAAACAGAGTTATGGTAATGTGGCTGTATTGTCTCTCATGAGGTCACAAACATTACAAAAAATGGACCGGTTGTAGCTGGATTCTCCACCGACCGTTTACACATTCTCCAAAACATGGACATTGTTCAGTTCTCAAGTTCTGTGATGTAGAAGAAGTTCCTTTGTTGTACTGCGAACCTTTCTCTCTCTGTACTGCATGAGGGAGAGAGTCTCCTCCAGGAATTTACGACCTGAGATAACAGAGCCTGGGTGTTGGGGGAAGAGAGAGGTGGTGAGAGAGAGTTGGTGCTTGCTATATCCAAAGAGGGCCCCGTCATGACAGCAGCATACACACGCACTGACATAACAGCATACACACACACTGACATGACAACATACACACACACACTGTCATGACAAAATACACACTGACCTGACAACATACACACACGGACATGACAACACACACACACTGACATGACAACACACACACACTGACATGACAACATAGACACACACTTACCTGACAACACACACACACACACTGACATGACAACATACACACACACACTTACATGACAACATACACACACACACATACACTGACATGACAACATACACACACACACTTACATTACAACATACACACACACCACACACACACTGACATGACAACATACACACACACTTACATGACAACATACACACACACAAGCACACTGACATGACAACATACACACTCTCATGACAACACACACACTGACATGACAACATATACACACACACATTGACATCACAACATACACGCACACTGACATGACAACATACACATACACACTTACATGACAACACACACACACACACACATACACACACTGACATGACAACAGACACACGCACACTGACATGACAACATACACATACACACTTACATGACAACACACACACACACACACACACTGTCATGACAACATACACACACTGACATGACAACACACACACACTGACATGACAACACACACACATACTGACATGACAACACACACACATACTGACATGACAACACACACACACACACACACACTGTCATGACAACATACACACACTGACATGACAACACACACACACTGACATGACAACACACACAGACTGACATGACAACACACACACTGACATAACAACATACACACACACTGACATGACAACACATACACACACACTGACATGACAACCAAACACTGACGTGACAACATACACACACACTGACATGACAACATACACACACTGACATGACAACACACACACTGACATGACAACATACACACACACTGACATGACAACATACACACAGACACTGACATGACAACACACACACTGACATGACAACATACACACAGACACTGACATGACAACATACACACTGACATGACAACACACACACACACTGACATGACAACATACACACAGACACTGACATGACAACATACACACACACTGACATGACAACATACACACAGACACTGACATGACAACACACACACTGACATGACAACATACACACAGACACTGACATGACAACATACACACTGACATGACAACACACACACTGACATGACAACATACACACAGACACTGACATGACAACATACACACTGACATGACAACATACACACACACTGACATGACAACATACACACAGACACTGACATGACAACATACACACACACTGACATGACAACATACACACAGACACTGACATGACAACACACACACTGACATGACAACATACACACACACACTGACATGACAACATACACACTGACATGACAACACACACACTGACATGACAACATACACACACACACTGACATGACAACCAAACACTGACATGACAACATACACACACACTGACATGACAACATACACACACTGACATGACAACACACACACTGACATGACAACATACACACAGACACTGACATGACAACACACACACTGACATGACAACATACACACAGACACTGACATGACAACACACACACTGACATGACAACATACACACAGACACTGACATGACAACATACACACTGACATGACAACATACACACATGCTCAAACACAGACCAACATTCAAGCAGGCAGGATCCCTTTTGTCATGCATAGTGCGGTTCAACAAAAGTAGAAAAGTGGAATGGCGTCCCTGTGTTTTGAGGATTACAATGTTACTCACACGGCCACATGGAGACAGCAGACACTGAGCTGTATAATGCGTTGTCAAAGTATTTATAAGCCTAGTACTGGATTACAGCTTCTGCACTCCTCACAACTGAGCTAGACAAATAACAGCTTACACTGGGAAGACAGCAGTTATTTTCTGTAAGAATAAGTTATATTCGGACCAAGTTAGTTATAGTGGGAGACTGAAAGTGTAGCCTTCTATCAAGCATTTTCTGTAAGGGTAATTGTTCTGATAGCTGTACTTCTGTACAAAGTATTATATTGTCCTATGTTGTCGTCTAGTGGCGAGATTGGGCACTGTAGCTTTTAATTTGCTAATTTTCGGTTCAGAGCTATTTCCTGTCAGAACAATACAAGCGACAGCAACAGACATACAAGCTCAATTTTTTTCATTTTACTAGGCCTTGGTTAAAACTTTTTAATGCTAGATGGCAGTAGTCAGAAGTTTGGATGACTGAGGTGCCCAAAGTAAACTGCCTGTTACTCAGGCCCAGAAGCTAGGTTATGCATATGCATAGTAGTATTGCATAGAAAACACTCTAAAGTTTCTAAAACTGTTAAAATAATGTCTATGAGTATAACAGAACTGATTTGGCAGGCAAAACCCCGAGGACAATCCATCCAGGAGAAAACTTTGAGGTCATTTGACTTATCAATTATTTTCTATGGGAAAGCCTAATTTTTAGGACCCAGATTGCAGTTCCTATGGCTTCCTCTAGATGTCAACAGTCTTTAGAAATTGTTTGATAGTTTTATTTTTTTGTGAATGTAACGCCCTGGCCATAGAGAGGGGTTTTTGTTCTTTATTTTGGTTAGGCCAGGGTGTTACATTGGGTGGGCGTTCTCTGTGCATTTTTCTATGTTGGTTTGTTTCATTGATTTTGGCCGTGTGGCTTCCAATCAGGCACAGCTGTAGAGTGTTGTTGCTGATTGGGAGTCACACATAACGAGCATGTTTTTCCTTTGGGTTTTGTGGGTAATTGTTTCTGTTTAGTGTTTGCACCTGACAGGACTGTTTGGCTGTCGGTTTTCTTGTTTTGTTTTGTATAGTGTTCTTTCTATTATTAAATGCAATGATGAACACTAACTCCGCTGCACCTTGGTCTACTCTCTCTCACGACAGCCGTTACAATGAAGAAGTATTCATATTCTTTCTAAGTGTCACTCAGAAGGACTCTAGTCTTTTGGTGCGCATGAATGAGTGCGCGCCCCTCTTTGTTTTTCTGCGGTATTGAAAACAGTTTATTCCGTCTTAAATTGTATCGATTATTTACATATTAGGGTACCTGAGGTTGGATTAGAAACATTGTTTGAAATGTTTGGACCAAGTTTACAGGTAACTTTTTAGATTCCTTAGGCATGTTGGAACAGGTTTATTTCTGAATCAAACATGCCAAATAAACTGAAATTTTTGGGATATAAAGAAGGACTTTATTGAACAAAAGGAGCATTTGTTATGTAACTGGGACCCTTGTGATTGCAACCAGATAAAGATCTTCAAAGGTAAGGGATATATTTTATCGCTATTTCTGACTTTCGTGATTCATCTGCTTGGTTGGAAAATATTTTTAATGCTTTTGTATGCTGGGTGCTGTCCTCAGACAATTGCATGGTGTTCTTTCGCCGTAAAGCCTTTTTGAAATCTGACAACGTGGCTGGATTAACCAGACGTTAAGCTTTTAAATGATGTATTACACTTGTATTTTTATGAATGTTTAATATTACGATTTCTGTAATTTGAATTTGGCGCTCTGCAATTTCACCGGATGTTGTTGAGGTGGGTCGCTTGAGGCACGTCTAGCCCAAAGAGGATTTAAAGATAAGTCTGTAAGTACTTTCTAGTTATTAGAACATGCTTTTGCTAATTCAAATTGTGTTTCTAGAATATTTATGTTTTTTACCTGTTTATTCTAGTTTTGTACGTTCCGATGATGCCAAACTAATTGCCCTAACTATCGTCCATTCACTTAACATTGTGTGTTAGCATGCTAGCTATTGTTTTGTGACAAATTTAGCTTGTTTGGTTTTTGGATATATCTAGCTATTTTAAGTGTTCAGATATATCTTGTGACAGAGCTAAAACATAGCTATTAAGCTATATGGACACTAAGATTGTGTGATGTAAAATGTCATAGTTTCTGTACTATCATGTTGGCTAGCTAGGCTTGTTTTCATGTTGCTAACTCAAGATAGAGATGCTGTTCTTTATTTTTATCAATTTGTTTGAATGTATATAGTGACTTTTTCTCATACATTTTCTCCATTCTGTATCTGTTACAGTTGTACAGACAAAATATATTCTACAAAAGATTATTAATGGTACCAATGCCTCCTGATTCTTTGTGGGAAGAGTGTAAGCTGTCTGCCAAGCTTTGTAGCCTACACATTGTGAGGGCAGAACAGTAACATGTAAATGAAAATTTGTTATATAGAAGACTAAAGATGCAGCATTTTTTCCCTGGATGAGCAGGCAAAGTGAGTTTATCATAAGGGTAGCAATTAGCTAAATGTTACACAGGCCTAAAGTATGATTGATATTGAATAATTCCTTTTATGATATATAAATAATGCTGTTTGAGATACACACACACACACACTTCAAATCATGGCTGATTCAATTAGCTCATTAGCTGAATGGGGACTTCTACAATGTATCAACATGGTATGAAGAGAAATTGGATATTAAACTCAATATCAACAGATCCCTTTTGTGATCCCTTGACTGACTTGCCTTCCCTTCACTTACTAGCCTAAAATAATTTCCTCATTCCAGGGTTCAAGATCCTATCTTTCTAAATCTACAGTTTTTGGATTTGTTGAAGGAGATATGTATGCCATTGAATGCAAACTCCTTGGGCATCAGTGAAATCAAGTTCTTAAGAAAGGCTCATTCAACGATTAAACTAGGTTTAATAATCAAGGCTAGGCTCAAAGCAGGCTGGAAATTGAATTGATAGAGATAGCAATTACTATGGTAACCAGAATGGAATTTCCCAGATGGACATGGTTGTTGAAGATAAAGAACATGCAAGGATAATTGCAATGTAGAAAAACTGTAGAAATGCAGTTTAAAGATGGAAGCCGTAATATGTTAAATGGCACCACTGTCGGACCCACCGGCATACTTATTGTTTTCATTGATGAAGCAGAGCTGGGGAGTGTCGACAATCGTGGTAAAAAAAAACAGCGTTTGTTGTTTGAAGTAACTTCTTGTTGTAATATCGCACATGGACATGACAGCTTCACCATTAAAACCTCAACAGGATCGCTGGGTCCCCTGCGGGATGGTTGAGCTAACGTAGGCTAATGCAGTTAGCATGAGGTTAAAAGTAACAAGAATATTTCCCCGGACATAGACATATCTGATATTTGCAGAAAGCTTAAATTCTTGTTAATCTAACTGCACTGTCCAATTTACAGTAGCTATTACATTGAAATAATACCATGCTATTGTTTGAGGAGAGTGCACAGTTATGAACTTCAAAAGTTATTAATAAACCAATTAGGCACATTTTGGCAGTCTTGATGCACAATTTTGAACAGAAATGCAATGGTTCATTGGATCAGTCTAAAGCTTTGCACATACACTGCTGCCATCTATTGGCCAAAATCTACATTGCATGTGGGCTGGAATAATACATTATGGACTTTCTCTTGCATTGCAAAGATCACGGTACAATAAAACGCATGTTTTTTTCTTTGTATTATCTTTACCAGATCTAATGTGTTATATTCTCCTACATTAATTTAACATTTCCACAAACTTCAGAGTGTTTCCTTTCAAATGGTATTCCAGCTTCAATACACCTACTGGGGAAAGGGTGGTACCTAGTCAGTTGTACAACTGACTGCTTTCAACTGAAATGTGTCTTCCGCATTTAACCCAACACCTCTGAATCAGAGAAGTGCGGGGGGCTGCCATAATCGACATCCACGTCTTTGGCGCCCGGGAAAAAGTGGGTTAACTGCCTTGCGCAGATTTTTACCTTATCAGCTTGGGGATTCTATCCAGCAACCTTTCAGTTACTGGCCCAATGCTCTGACCACTAGTCTACCTACTGGTGTAATTTGTTGGATGTAATAACACCATGGAGTTGATATTCTATGTTATGTATCTGTACAACTGAGCAACTGAAATGTAAAGTGCAACCATTCTAATTCATATGAATATAAATACATACCAGCATTTTGTGTCAATTGCTGCATGACCAATCAAATCCCTAAGCCACAAAGGACTGGAAGCTTTGAACTGAGTGCTAAAGTCACGCACCACACACTCATCAAATGAACCATTGGACAATGGCTAGACTTCTCTGTCGTTGACTGGTTTAAACAGAAACCCATGTTATTAAACAGAAACCCATTTCAACAGAAACCCCTGTTGAACAGAAACCCCTGTTGAACAGAAACCCCTGTTAAACAGAAACCCATTTCAACAGAAACCCATATTCAACAGAAACCCCTGTTAAACAGAAACACATGCTAATATTTGATAATGATTGTACACATGCATGCTCACACATACAGAGAGGGACAGCCACACACACACGCACACGCAAGCACATACAGTACACACGCACATGCAAGCACATTCACACGCACACGCAAGCACATACACACGCACACACAACTATGCAGTATCATAGTTGACATGCCACAGTCCCAAGTCCAAAACGAATTCACAGGCAAGATACAGTTTCATTCCATTTAAACAGCAAAATTACCTTTTAAAAAAACTAAACAACTTGTATGGGTGTCTGAGCTGAATGTTATTTGATTTTACTATGATTTCTAATAAAAACTAGAAGAGAAGCAGTAAATCTCTCATCAACCCTCAACCAGGAAAGACTGGTATGCATGTTGTTGATGACAGGAAAGGTGTGCTGCTCTGTTTTGAGCCAGCTGCAGCTTTGTTAGGTCTTTCTTTGCTGCACTTGACCATATTACTGGACAGTAATCAAGATGAGACAAGATCAGAGCATGAACAACTAGTTCAGTTAATGTTTGTGTCTAAAGACCCACCCTCCCTATCTTCACAACAACTTTGTGTGTGTGTGTGTGTGTGTGTGGCGTATTTGGACCCCTATTACCCTCAGCATGTGGCAGGCTGTCGAGTTTACTTGTCTCTTTTAGAATCAACCCAACTTATGTGCTCCCTCTCTGTCTCTCTTCCTCTCCAGTCACCTACTTGGCAGCTCAAAATATCCACCACAAATAAGCAACCCATAAGAATGCAGTCTCAAGCCTACACAAAAATCCATCAATAATGTTTGTTGTATTCAGCAAACAGTACAGACATACAAAGGCATTTGTGAGTAGAAATTGTCTTTCCCTGAAACATGTTCTGAATTGTTTGGATCTTCAGGGAACTTTCTATTTAGTCAGGCTGCTGGGGTTTAGTCAGGCTGCTGGGGTTTAGTCAGGCTGCTGGAGTTTAGTCAGGCTGCTGAGCCTTAGTCAGGCTGCTGAGGTTTAGTCAGGCTGCTGAGGTTTAGCCAGGCTGCTGGGGTTTAGCCAGGCTGCTGGGGTTTAGCCAGGCTGCTGGGGTTTAGTCAGGCTGCTGAGGTTTTGTCAGGCTGCTGAGGTTTTGTCAGGCTGCTAGGGTTTAGTCAGGCTGCTGGGGTTTAGTCAGGCTGCTGGGGTTTAGTCAGGCTGCTGGGGTTTAGTCAGGCTGCTGGGGTTTAGTCAGGCTGCTGGGGCTTAGTCAGGCTGCTGAGGTTTAGCCAGGCTGCTGGGGTTTAGTCAGGCTGCTGAGGCTTAGTCAGGCTGCTGGGGTTTAGTCAGGCTGCTGGGGTTTAGTCAGGCTGCTGGGGTTTAGTCAGGCTGCTGGGGTTTAGTCAGGCTGCTGGAGTTTAGTCAGGCTGCTGAGGCTTAGTCAGGCTGCTGAGGTTTAGTCAGGCTGCTGAGGTTTAGCCAGGCTGCTGGGGTTTAGCCAGGCTGCTGGGGTTTAGTCAGGCTGCTGAGGTTTTGTCAGGCTGCTGAGGTTTTGTCAGGCTGCTGAGGTTTTGTCAGGCTGCTGAGGTTTAGCCAGGCTGCTGGGGTTTAGCCAGGCTGCTGGGGTTTAGTCAGGCTGCTAGGGTTTAGTCAGGCTGCTAGGGTTTAGTCAGGCTGCTAGGGTTTAGTCAGGCTGCTGGGGTGTTTCACTCAGGGCCACACAGGCACCAGTATTGTTTGATTATAAACATAAGTAATCGACGGTTGCAATTAATGTAGGCAATTTAATGAATGCGTTATATGTGTTTATGTTTACAGTGTTTGAATCATTTTTATGGCACAATATCAAGCCTTTGTTGTTATTGGCTGGGGCCTAATAATGATGCCATCTGAAAACAAATGCCTCTGCCACAGCTTGCTCAATAGAACAACATGAATAAACGGTATGAAATCCAATAATGTAATTCTTACGTGTTAATTAGGCTTAGTGATCTTATCAATATTGTTTTCTATGAGGCTATTTGCTTATTGCAAGTCTTACAGAACATAACAATACTGAAATACTTATTCCCTCACTATGAAAAACAAACAAATACTTTTAACCTCATAAATTAGGAAAAATAATGTGTCAATAACTGTAAGAATGTGGAATTCAGAACCTTCGTCACCAAAATACTCTTTTAATCTAATTTTCTCCCTTTTCAACAACCTTCAATTAATAACAATTAACATAACACTTAACTCAGACTCCTTCAATTAATTTCCATCAATGGCTCCTGTCAGAATCCTAATGTTGAGACTATCAATGATCATCCAAGAACAATGGATATGATTAAAGAGATTAAATGGGATCTCAATTAAGCACCTACAAATTCTTAACATATTGTACTGAACTTAACACATCACAAGAAACTGATGAGTTTGTAAACAATTGGCACAATTTTCGGGGACCCGTTTTGGCCCATGAGCACTACTTTCAAAACCTCTGATTGAAATTGTACAAAACCTTTAAAGAGTGTTTAAACTATAAATCACCTCTTATTTCATATTAAGCAGACCATGTATGTCAGTATCCTAAATGGCACACTATTCTCAATGTAGTACACTACTTTTGACCTATTCCTTATAGGTTCAAAAGTAGTGCACTACGATGGGGATTGGTTGCCATTTTGGGTTTCAACCAATGAGAGGAGGTGGTTAGTATTAGAGGTCGGCCGATTATGATTTTTCAACGCCGATACCGATGCCGATTATTGGAGGCCCAAAAACCCGGTACCGATTAATCATACGATTTATATTTATATATATAAATATATATATTTGTAATAATGACAATTACAACAATACTGAATGAACACTTATTTTAAATTAATATAATACATCAATAAAATCAATTTAGTCTCAAATAAATAATGAAACATATTCAATTTGGTTTAAATAATGCAAAAACAAAGTATTGGAGAAGAAAGTAAAAGTGCAATGTAAAAAAGCTAACATTTAAGTTCCTTGCTCAGAACATATTTACATTTTAGTCATTTAGCAGATGCTCTTATCCAGAGCGACTTACAGTAGTGAATACATACATTTTATGCATTTTTTTATATATTTTTTTGTTCTGGCCCCCCGTGGGAATCAAACCCACAACCCTGGCGTTGCACACACCATGCTCTACCAACTGAGCCACAGGGATGACGAAAGCTGGTGGTTCCTTTTAACATGAGTCTTCAATATTCCCTGGTAAGAAGTTTTAGGTTGTAGTTATTATAGGACTATTTCTCTCTATACCATTTGTATTTCATATACCTTTGACTATTGGATGTTTTTATAGGCACTATAGTATTCCCAGCCTAATCTCGGGAGTTTATAGGCTTGAAGCACAGCAAAGAGCTGCTGGCAAATGCAGGAAAGTGCTGTTTGAATGAATGCTTACGAGCCTGCTGCTACCTACCACCGCTCAGTCAGACTGCTCTATCAAATCATAGACATAATTATAATAACACACAGAAATACGAGCCTTAGGTCATTAATATGGTCAAATCCGGAAACATCATTTCGAAAACAAACCATTTATTCTTTCAGTGAAATACGGAAACGTTCCATATTTTATCTAACGAGTGGCATCCTTAAGTCTAAATATTGCTGTTACATTGCACAACCTTCAATGTTATGTCATAATTATGTACAATTCTGTCAAATTAATTACAGTCTTTGTTAGGAAGAAATGGTCTTCACACAGTTCGCAACGAGCCAGGTGGCCCAAACTGCTGCATATACCCTGACTCTGCTTGCACAGAACACAAGAGAAGTGACACAATTTCCCTAGCTAAAAGAAATTCATTTTAGCAGGCAATAGTAACTAAATATGCAGGTTTAAAAATATATACTTGTGTATTGATTTTAAGAAAGGCATTGATGTTTATTGTTAGGTACACATTGATGCAATGACATTGCTTTTTTCACGAAAGCGCTTGTTAAATCACCCATTTGGCGAAGTAGGCTGTGAATCAATGACAAATTAACAGGCACCACATCGATTATATGAAACGCAGGACAAGCTAGATAAACTAGTAAAGTCATCAACCATGTGTAGTTAACTAGTGATTATGTTAATATTGATTGATTGTTTTTATAAGATACATTTAATGCTAGCTAGCACCTTACCTTGGCTCCTTGTTGCACTCGCATAACAGGTAGTCAGCCTGCCACGCAGTCTCCTCGTGGAGTGCAATGTAATCGGCCATAATCGGTGTCCCCAAAAAAATGACGATTACCGATTGTTATGAAAACTTGAAATCGGCCCTAATTAATCGGCCATTCCGATTAATCGGTCGACCTCTAGTTGGTATAGAGAACAGTACTCAACAGCACTGATGATGTGCCCAAGTACACATTTT
Organism: Salmo trutta; assembly: GCF_901001165.1. Lineage (NCBI taxonomy): Eukaryota > Metazoa > Chordata > Actinopteri > Salmoniformes > Salmonidae > Salmo > Salmo trutta. The sequence continues at coordinate 11,578,086 of NC_042992.1, read as the reverse complement.
AAAATAATGTTATATTTTAATATTTAAACATCTGGTCTTCTTTATAACTACACCTGTTTCCTACTTCCATTCAATCAAATCAAATCGAATCAAATCAAATGAATTTATATAGCCCTTCTTACATCAGCTGATATCTCAAAGTGCTGTACAGAAACCCAGCCTAAAACTCCAAACAGCAAGCAATGCAGGTGTAGAAGCACGGTGGCTAGGAAAAACTCCCTAGAAAGGCCAAAACCTAGGAAGAAACCTAGAGAGGAACCAGGCTATGAGGGGTGGCCAGTCCTCTTCTGGCTGTGCCGGGTGGAGATTATAACAGCACATGGCCAAGATGTTCAAATGTTCATAAATGACCAGCATGGTCAAATAATAATAATCATAGTAGTTGTCGAGGGTGCAACAAGTCAGCAACTCAAGAGTAAATGTCAGTTGGCTTTTTCATAGCCGATCTTTGAGAGTATCTCTACCGCTCCTGCTGTCTCTAGAGAGTTGAAAACAGCAGGTCTGGGACAGGTAGCACGTCCGGTGAAAAGGTCAGGGTTCCAGCAGGTCTGGGACAGCAGGTCTGGGACAGGTAGCACGTCCGGTGAACAGGTCAGGGTTCCATAGCCGTAGGCAGAACAGTTCAAACTGGAGCAGCAGCACGGCCAGGTGGACTGGGGACAGCAAGGAGTCATCATGCCAGGTAGTCCTGAGGCATGGTCCTAGGGCTCAGGTCCGCCGAGAGAGAGAAAGAAAGAAAGAGAGAATTAGAGAGAGCATATTTAAATTCACACAGGACACCGGATAAGACAAGAGAAATACTCCAGATGTAACAGACTGGCCCTAGCCCCCCGACACATAAACTACTGCAGCATAAATACTGGAGGCTGAGACAGGAGGGGTCAGGAGACACTGTGGCCCCATCAGATGAAACCCCCGGACAGGGCCAAACAGGCAATCTGTTTTATAGCAACACTTTATGAACATTTTGATGATTTGTTCATAAATAAAATACTTGGGACTTCATTCTCACTTGTAGCAGCAATAGAACGCATACGTACGTGTCAGAATGTACAGCTTCTTCTAGAGCAGCCTTGAGAATGCCTTTCATAAAACTGTTCCTCAACATTGATCAGCATTAGTTTGGTGGAGAAAACACACTCCCACACACACTAGTCCCCCGCTGCTTAGAAACAGACTATATCTGAGCTAAAGTCTTCGTTTACCCTGGTGAAGAGCTGCTTTACATACCTCCCACACTGCTGTGTCACCACAGGCTAATTGTCAAACACACATTAACTCCTGTAACACAGCATGGAGACACATGTCCTCAGAAAGCATGAATACTGGACACATACACATACACACACACACACACACACACACACACACACACACACATGGTTAGGCATGCATATGGTGCATATATACACACACACAAGTACACAATATGCACACACACGGACAAACACAAGAACATACACACACACAGACAAGTACATGCATGCTTTGTAAGACCCTTCCATGCATCATTCCATGTGACAGAATGCAGCAGCCATCACACAAATTATTCGGGGAGTACTGGCGCTCCGGTTGGTACAGTGGCATCGGCTCTGGGTCACCACCAATGGAACCGGGGGTGCCTAAGCCAGCCCGTCAGGCTTTCACGCCCTGGCTGGCTCGAGAGGTTTCCTTGCCTTGGTTGGCTCATCGGCTTCCCATCCCACGTCACACTCCACCGGATCTTCGGGCTCCCTCAAGACAGGCGTCTTGCCTCAGCCGGATCGTTGGTCGTCCATGCCTCAGCCGGCTCGCCAGGCTCTCACGCTCCTGCCGGTAAGGTTGGGCTTCCACGCCCCAACCGGCTTGCCCAGTGCCCATGTCTTGGCCGGTTCGCCCAGGTGGGCCCGAGTGGCACCCCTAGAGGGCGGGGGGTACTGTCACGTCTGCTCCCAGTCTCCCCTCTGGCTCTTGAGGGCACCAGGCTGCCCTGCATCACGCACTCCTATCATCCATTACGCACACCTGCCTTCCCTCATCACTTGCGTCAGCGATATTGGACTCACCTTGACTCACTCATCACCTGTTATAACCTCCCCTATATTTGTAAGTTCCCCAGCTCTGTTCCCTGCTGCTGCATTGATTGTCTTTTCTTTGTGTTACCTGTTTCCTGCCGCTGTTCCTGCCTCGTTCCATGTCCGTTCTTTATTAAATGTTTTACTCCCCGTACCTGCTTCATCTCCCCAGCATCATTCCATATGACATTTATTACTATTACTATTACTATTATTATTATTATTATTGTCTATGGGTGTGGATGTCCTTTCTCACTGTGAGTTGGTCCCCTCCCCCCCTTGCCAATCATCACACACACACAAACACATTTAGTCTCACTTGTCATGGACCAGCCACCTGTCATAGCCCAGCCACCTGTCAAGGACCAGCCACCTGTCATGGACCAGTCACCTGTCATGGACCATTCACTTGTCATGGACCAGCCACCTGTCATGGACCAACCACCTGTCATGGACCAGCCACCTGTCATGGACCAGCCACCTGTCATGGATCAGCCACCTGCTATGGACCAGCCACCTGCTATGGACCAGCCACCTGTCATGGACCAGCCACCTGTCATGGACCAGCCACCTGTCATGGATCAGTCACCTGCTATGGACCAGCCACCTGCTATGGACCAGCCACCTGCTATGGACCAGCCACCTGTCATGGACCAGCCACCTGTCATGGACCAGCCACCTGTCATGGACCAGCCACCTGTCATGGACCAGCCACCTGTCATGGATCAGTCACCTGCTATGGACCAGCCACCTGTCATGTACCAGCCACCTGTCATGTACCAGCCACCTGTCATGGACCAGCCACCTGCTATGGACCAACCACCTGCTATGGACCAGTCACCTGTCATGTACCAGCCACCTGTCATGGACCAACCACCTGTCATAGACCAGCCACCTGTCATGGACCAGCCACCTGCTATGGACCAGCCACCTGTCATGGACCAGTCACCTGTCATGGACCAACCACCTGTCATGAACCAGCCACCTGTCATGGATCAGTCACCTGCTATGGACCAGTGTGGCGGTTGAATCAGAATTAGTTGGGTAACATAGATAATTAAGATGTTTTGTTTGCATAATATGCTTATGTGAGATACTTCTTATTAGAATGTATCCCTTTGGACTTTGGTGTTGGCAGTTGTACTTCTTCCCTCAGCTGGGGCTCAGTCACTTGGGGCCCAGAGAGGGGAGAGGTCAGAATGGAACATTGTCTTCATATGTGAATGTGTCTTTACCTATTCTTAAACCATGTGAAGGGATGGCGTGATTAATGGGGAACCAATTACTTGTCTCCACAATGTCTGTGCGCAAGTCACTCCCTCCTTTTCTATTTTGTGGGGAGGTGTATGGCAGTGTCTGGAACCATGTATGTGTGTGTATCCCACTTATCCTGGGATAGTGTAGAACCTAGAGGCTCACTCCCCTCGGTGAGCTTGTCCAGGAGTGTGGTCATGAGGGGGTTTGCTTGAGATGGGAGTATCTAGAGTTGACAATTGATATATGCCATTGGATGAGTTGGTGTTTTTGTACTATGAAGTACCAGGAACGAGATTAGAACCTCGTCAAGGGGACCAAACGGAACGATAATTTATAGCGAATGCTATCTGGCTGTGGATACTCCTCTCTCAAGTAAAAGTCTTTCTTTGTGAACAGTTCCTAAATATCTGTGGTTTGTCATGTCATGTTATCTTTGCTATAAAAGATCTCAGTAGCCATTGTGTTGACACTCTCAACGGTTCTTTAGAAATGGTGAATCGTTGAAAGTCAAGTGCTAATGCAAAGCTCTTATAATTAAAGATGTAGTTTAAGTATAACTCTGACTGGTGTGTGAAGTTTGTCTCTCCTCATTTGGTAATACAGAAATTAGCAACCACACCAGCCACCTGTCATGGACCAGCCACCTGTCATGGATCAGTCACCTGTCATGGACCAGCCACCTGTCATGGACCAACCACCTGTCATGGACCAACCACCTGTCATGAACCAACATACGCACACACAGACAAACAAACAAAAACACAAACACATACTGTACACACATACCCAGGAGGATGGGGAGGAGGGGAGGAGGAGAAGGACGTTGAGGAGAAGAAGGTGGAGGGGAAACGAGGGATGAGAGGAGGAGGAGGATGGTGGTGAGGAGAAGGACGAGGGGAAACAATGGATGATGGGAGGAGTACAGGAGGAGAAGGAGGAGGGGGAAACGAGGGATGAGAGGAGGAGGAAAATGGTGGTGAGGAGAAGGAGGAGGGGGAAACGAGGGATGAGGTGAGGAGGAGGAAGGGAGGAGAAGGGGGAAACGAGGGATGAGGTGAGGAGGAGGAGGGGAGGCAGGTAAGAAAAGGACAGTTGGACTAAAGGAGTGGTGATGCATGGATAAAAAGAGATCTGGAAGTTAAATCACTGGTGGGGAAGGGAGGAAGAGCAGGGCAGGGAGAGGAGGTATGGGAGGTTATAAACAACCTTTTGTAAATAATGTCAGCCATTGTTGTATGGGGGAGGCCAAATATCAATATTGAGCATAAAAAATGTACTTAATTTTTATACAAAAACTCTTTATTTTTTTATAAAAGTACAGACTCAGAGTTTCAAATGGTTTATTATATATTATACATTGTAATTGAAGAAAGTAATGCTGTTTTTTAAGTTGATCAACTTTAAAATCCCTTTAATGATTTTTCTCTGATGTTCAGACTTGCTAGATAGCTATTCTTTGTTCACACCCATTCTGCATTGTGCACATCCTCTTAAGCCTTTTCCCCCACCGATTTCTTTAAGAATTCACATGTAAACACCTGCCAGCATGGCATTGTCCTTAAGAAACTAGTTTCTCACAGATTTCTCCCACTGAGTTTTCTTGATAGCACCAGCTAAGTTGGGCAGCAATGTTGTTGAGAGCTGTATCAATCTAATCAAATGAAATCAATCTGTAGCAACACTTTTGTAGTTGTCCATAACTACAGAGCTTTCTGAAAGTGTTCATACCCCTTGACTTATTCCAAATTTTGTTGTGTTACTGCCTGAATATTATTTTTTTTTAAATATATGTTTTCCTTCTGAAAGGTGAATTAAACTCGCGGTGTCTGGTGGATAGCAGACTGAACCAGGTTTCCTCTAGGATTTTTCCTCTAGTAAACATGCCGAAAAACATAATTCCACTTTGACATTATCAGGTGTTGTGTGTAGGCCAGTGACAAAAAAATATCTAAATTGTTATCAATTTTAAATTCAGGCTGCAACATAATAAAATGTGGAAAAAGTGAAGGGGGTGTGAATAATTTCTGAGGGCACTGTATATCTTTCCAAAATCCGCACTAGCAAAGAATATCTATGTGCTGATCAGGGAAGCCCCCCTTCTGTTATAGGCAGAAGCCTGTGAACATGACAAACCAATCAGGACTCATCTCTCGGCATGTCCAGCCCCTCCATTATCTCATCCGATCATGGCTAGCCAGGAAGGATCCTGTTTTTCTCCTTGGCTAAACTAGGCTTGTAATTAAAAACATTTATTCATATTGATAGATGACATACGAGTTTGTAATTAAGGCACATGAAGGTTCACAAAAACAAAAAATAATAATTAACAGCACGCCTGTGAATTAGGAACTAGCGTCAAACACCCAGCTTGAAGATTGTAGACACATATTTGCACAGGTTATTTTTAGTCCATCTTGTAACAACAACCGAATAAACATGTAACTTTAATAAACTAAAACTATGCTCATATCTGAGGGATACTGCTTATTATCCATTCAGCGAAGAATCCTGGGGTAAGAAAAACATTTTTAGGGCCCGCTTTAAATGACGTTCAGTTTATATAGGCTTGATAAGGCCTTCATAATGCCTGCACTACATAAAGGTATTACAAAATATCTATAACTGTAAGTCATGCTTTATAAAGGGTTCATAAGTGGGGTATACCTGTGTGACAATCACCATTGTCAAATGTGACATAACCCAATATGTGGAATATGATATAAATATGTGCTTTATAAAGGGTGATATGTTGGGTCGAAGGATGGCATGCGGCTAAAGTGAAGTCACATTACACATCTCATTCTCAGACACTTCCACCCAAGGGTTCGGTTTAAAATCTAATTTTAAGAAGATAACTTGTGGAAATGGGAAGGGTTTAGCCATAATTATCACCTTTTGACTGTGTTAACTAGTGACCATGACAAATACTTTACTCAGTAAGGTTACTCCTATAGAATTATATTGTCACTCCCACTAAGGCCAACTTTGAATGGTTGATATCGGAGGCTTATACAGTATGTGCTGTGTGCGCAATAGCCTGGGACGACGTTACATGAAGAAGCACTTACCTTGATGAAAGCCCCCAACCTAAAGCAATTGAAAGTTTGTTTCTTCTGGAACCAAGTTACATGTTCCTCAGTACACTAACACGCAAAACAAACAACAAAAACGAGCCATACCGTGCAGTGCTGGGTCCAGTCAGGTCTTTTGCCACCGTTGAAACAGGTTGTAATTAAGCCCTGGTCTCCAGTATAGGAACAGAAGAGGAATACCTGGAACGGTAGTGTCACGCTTGTCGTCGGTAATGGAGGACCAAAACGCAGCAGGTATGTGTATGCTCATCTCGACGTTTTAATGAATACAAAAATGAACACCGAAATAACGATCGACAAAACAGTCTGGCAAAGCATAAGGCTTAAACACAGAACAATCTCCCACAATTAGACAAACAAACACACCCAACTAATATAGGACTTCCAATCAAAGGCAACACCAAACAGCTGCCTTCAATTGGAAGTCCACCCCAATTAACTCAACATAGAAACACACTCACTCGACTACACATAGAAATACATAAACATAGACCATCAACCAAAAACCCTGAAATACTAAATCAAACGCCCTCCTAACTAACACACCACCCTGAACCACATAAAACAAATACCCTCTGCCACGTCCTGACCAAACTACAATACTAATTAACCCTTATACTGGCCAGGACGTGACAGGTAGTATCAGGTTGGACTACTCCAAATCATCTTGGTTCTGACACACTCACACAAACGCAAGCTATACTGGTCTATCAACCATTTAAATATCTCTCACACGCTTCAGTAACCTGTGGATCATGAGGAAACCTTCGTAAATCAGCAGAACGTTAATAACCTCTTTATTGACACTTCATTTAGTGTCCTGTAATACTTATTTTGAAGTGAGACACCTTTGGTCATTCATAACAGATCCATAAATACCTTGTATCATATGAAGTTGTACTTATTAAGTTAAGTGGGTGAATGTTTTAAAGACCTGACTGGGCCCAGCACCACACAGAATGGCTCGTTTTTGTTGTGTGTGTGTTTGTGTACTGAGGAACATGTAAATTGGTTATAGAAGAAAGCCACTTTTCAAAATAAAAGTCCCTGTCGTAATAGTAGAAAAGTGTCAATAACCTGTATTTATTAATGATATATGTGTATATAAAATAATTGTCTGAATGTCAGAAGGTTGCTAGGAGTGGTGGTAGGAGTCAGGCGCAGAGAGCAGAGGTACGGAACTTCGTGTTTATTTGAACAAAAAAAACAACACGATCAACGCCAACACAAACGGCGTGGGAAAAATGCCAAGTGCCCAAAACAGGTGCACAGCATGCATATAATATTAAGTAATTAATCGCCAGCACATCCAACGACAAAAGTACAACCTGACGCTAAAATAATCCCGCACAACACTGGGCGGGCTAACCAGGCTTAAATAACCAAAATCAAAAGACCAAATGAGGAACAGGTGCAAACAATAAGACATACCAAACGAAAAGGAAAAAGGGATCAGCGGCGGCTAGTAGGTCGGTGACGACGACCGCCGAGCGCCGCCCGAGCAGGCAGGGGAGCCACCTTCGGTGTGATTCGTGACACTGAACATGAACAGTGATTCATATTTGTTCAAATGTAAGTGACATTTGCATAAAATTGAGATTTTAAATAATGTTTCAAGGTCAAATAAATGCCCCCAATGTGAATCATTGTATATGGAATACTGTACATATTGGCTGAGAGCAAGAACTATTCTGGGTGCCACAGTAAAAGTATCGTACGGAATACTCAGTAGGATCTGTAGAATGTATATATGGTGTCCTTTCATGGAGCTCTGAATAATACGAAGTGTGGTTGGCCTTGTACCCCACCCATTCCATTGGCGGCCACAATGTGAATCATTGAATACATAATCATAACATGCTCTTACTGTGCTACAGAAAACCTAACCAAACAACATTGCAGGGCATGCTCACTGAATTAAAGGAAAACTACATTCAAAAATCGACATTTCTTAAATTTTTTCCCAGACCTCAAAAGTCATACCCTGATGTGATTTAAGCATTGTTATGAACACAGAAAATCAAATGTTGTTTTTCTATAAAAAAAATATAAAGTGGGAAAAAAATGGGAAAAACAGAAAACAAATGGGAAAACCGAAACCTGGAAAAACAACACAGAGAAAAGGAATTAAAACAGAAGTAGGTAAAAATAAAAATAGATTTAAAAGGCCCTACCAATGTTTTTTTTGCTGTGAATGATTGTGTGTCATATTGCAGCACAGCATTTTGGGGAAGGTTAAAGGTCAGGTCCAATATTGACAATGCACCCAAGAGGGAAAGAGGTTGGGCCATCCCATAATGTAATATATACAATTTACCAGACGTTTATCATTTCAATGCTCTACGAAGATACATGACAGGGTTATAAATGCTTTGTGAAGCCTCAATTTAATATGATTTACAAGGCCTTTATTAAGCAGTGCTTATGCCACCGTTTATAAAGCACAGGAACCCATTTTTCTTATTTAGCCAAATGATGTTCCCTAAAATCATTCTTTTCACACTTAATACGACCCCAATCAGAAAATATATCACTTGATGATGTCACTTATAAAAGTTTGTCACCCTGCTATTCCAATTAAAACCCCAATCAGCACTTTCTCACTTTTGTACTCTCCTTGTCAAAGTTGCCTGCCTGCCAAACTCTTTTTTGGTGTATTGTTGAGTAAAATTAGCATCAAAATAATGACCCCATAAGGGCCGAGCTGTGGCTTTCAAAGCTTCCACTAATTACCTCTTGGTGGGTACAGTGGTGTGATTTGCATCGAAGACAACAACTTCACAAACACATGCTTATAGAGGGACTTGCACACACACACCTACACACACACACACACAAACACACGTACACACACACACACACATACAAATTAGAAAGTGCATACGCACACATGCACTTACCACGGATAGATAGACACACTGGCACAGATAAGAGAACCAAGAGATCCCTCACCTCAGTTGTTTGTGTCTGATGAGTGCGCTGACAGGTTTTCAGCTTGTACTCTCAGAGGCTCTCCATTCCACTAGTGAGAGCGTGTCATCACTTTCTAGATCTATATTTGGAGGTCTTTGTAATGGGTTATACCACAGAGGTAGGCTGCCTTGTTTGCCTCGCTGCTTACATAATACAAACATGGTGAGAAGGAAGCTCTGACTAGAATATTTTTTTAAACTGTAGGTTTGCCCAAATTTCATTCACAATTGTGTGGCGATAAAGTTTCCTAATAACCCATCTCAATACTGCATTTTGTTGGCCACAGGAAGTAGAGCATAATAATTAGAAGGCGTATTATAAAATGGGTCGTTTGGAATCCTAGATGCTGATTGGATTTTAGCTGTCAGTTATTCATGCTAATCCACAGACAATTATGTGAAAAGTTTAATTTGATTTATCACTGCCATTGACTGTCCCACAGCCCAGCCAGGCATTCATAAACTTTATCTACACATAATATATATATATATATATATATTATTTCCCCTTGCTGTTAGCCTAGCATTTTGTTTTGCATCAGCAGGGATATGTATATACCTTGCATTTAGGGTTTTCTGTCTAGCAACAATGCTAATAGAACTATTGACTGGTTTTTTTCGGACTAAATTGTCTGGTTAAAGAATTAAATAAAATTAATGTACTCTTTAAAATCAAATGTTTAATTGAATACATGTCAAATATTTTTTTAATTGATGTTGGTTAGAATTTTACAAAAGCAATAAGGCTCTCAAATCATTTAATTATGGTGAATAACACACAACTTCATGACTAAGAACAACTGTTAGCTATGAGTTTCACGATATTCTTTGGGTTGTCATGCCTTATTGCTTAAATGTTTCATTGCTCTTTAGTCAAAAACTGGGTAAAATATTTTTTTTCTAATACAATAGTTCATGGTCCATCTGACTTATTGTCTTGTTCTCCTCTAAACAAGTACAACAATGTGTCCAGCAACATAAATGTCTTACTGTCTTGTTCCAGCCACAGATCAGTCTTACCGTCTTGTTCCAGCCACAGATCAGTCTTACCGTCTTGTTCCAGCCACAGACCAGTCTTACTGTCTTGTTCCAGCCAAAGACCAGTCATACTGTCTTCTTCCAGCCACAGAACAGTCTTACTGTCTTGTTCCAGCCACCGAACAGTCTTACTGTCTTGTTCCAGCCACAGACCAGTCATACTGTCTTCTTCCAGCCACAGATCAGTCTTACTGTCTTGTTCCAGCCACAGACCAGTCTTACTGTCTTCTTCCAGCCACAGAACAGTCTTACTGTCTTCTTCCAGCCACAGATCAGTCTTACCGTCTTGTTCCAGCCACAGACCAGTCTTACTGTCTTGTTCCAGCCACAGATCAGTCTTACTGTCTTGTTCCAGCCACAGACTAGTCTTACTGTCTTGTTCCAGCCACAGACCAGTCTTACTGTCTTGTTCCAGCCACAGAACAGGCTTACTGTCTTGTTCCAGCCACAGAACAGGCTTACTGTCTTCTTCCAGCCACAGAACAATCTTACTGTCTTGTTCCAACCACAGAAGTCTTTCTGTCTTGTTCCAACCACAGAACAGTCTTATTGTCTTGTTCCAGCAACATAAATGTCTTACTGTCTTGTTCCAACCACAGAACAGTCTTACCGACTTGTTCCAGCCACAGAACAGTCTTACTGTCTTGTTCCAGTCACAGAACAGTCTTACTGTCTTGTTCCAGCCACAGATCAGTCTTACCGTCTTGTTCCAGCCACAGACCAGTCTTACTGTCTTGTTCCAGCCACAGACCAGTCTTACTGTCTTGTTCCAGCCACAGATCAGTCTTACCGTCTTGTTCCAGCCACAGACCAGTCTTACTGTCTTGTTCCAGCCACAGATCAGTCTTACCGTCTTGTTCCAGCCACAGAACAGTCTTACTGTCTTGTTCCAGCCACAGACCAGTCATACTGTCTTCTTCCAGCCACAGATCAGTCTTAATGTCTTGTTCCAGCCACAGACCAGTCTTACTGTCTTGTTCCAGCCACAGACCAGTCTTACTGTCTTGTTCCAGCCACAGAACAGGCTTACTGTCTTGTTCCAGCCACAGAACAGGCTTACTGTCTTCTTCCAGCCACAGAACAATCTTACTGTCTTGTTCCAACCACAGAAGTCTTTCTGTCTTGTTCCAACCACAGAACAGTCTTATTGTCTTGTTCCAGCAACATAAATGTCTTACTGTCTTGTTCCAACCACAGAACAGTCTTACCGTCTTGTTCCAGCCACATAACAGTCTTACTGTCTTGTTCCAGTCACAGAACAGTCTTACTGTCTTGTTCCAGTCACAGAACAGTCGTATTGTCTTGTTCCAGCCACTGAACAGTCTTGTTGTCTTGTTCCAGCCACAGAACAATCTTACTGTCTTGTTCTCCTCTAAATGTGTAAAACAGTGTTTCCAGCTACAGAACATAGTCCTAATAGTCTATTTAAATCACTTTGAACTATTTATTCTATCTGGCCTTTAGAATGTGTCCCCAAACAACTCCATTAGTCCATTAATCACTACTCTTGCAAATTCTGCTGTTGTTTGTTTCCAAACACACATTTGTAACGGGTAATTTGCCTAATCGTCCGGAAACAATCTATGTCCAATCCCATAGGAAGCTTTGACCCTAGTCTCTGCTGTAGACTTCCTGTAATGGCCTGTTTTCCAAATTAAACACATCATTATCCATTCAGCGCTTTCCTCTCCTCCATCCCTCTCTCCCTTCTTCCCTCACTCGCTGCACACCACCCCTAAAACTCTCCCTCAGTCGTTCTTTCCCTTGCTTGATGCACACCGCGGAAGTATAACCCCCGTTTTCCTGCCCTCCCTCCATATATCCTTTCCTTCTTCCCTCACTTCCATCATTCCTTCTTACTCCAAACCCCCACCATCGTTCTCTCCTTTTATTTTTTCTCTTCTCTCTCATCCCTCTATCCACCACCACATTACACTTGCAAATAATCACATTATCACAAAGACGTGGTAATACACAGAGAGTGTGTATTCTAATGAGCTGACGCATAAACAATGCCATTCTTATTTTTTTAATGAAGATCTGTCACCACAGTGAAAGCCTCAGAAGACGCATATGTGTCATTTGTTAAACTCCCTGTAATTTGGCCCCGATGGTCCCACAGGGGCCTAGATGGCATAATTGAGCACAAAATAAATAAATAATAAATAAAAATGCATTCAAAAGTTTATTGGGTGAATAAACAAAAAGCTTTTTAAAAGTACTGCATTAGTTTGAGCTTGTGTGTTTAGAGGGAAATTGCAGGGTTGTCTGGTTGTGTGGTTGAGTGGGTGGATAGTGCCACTGTATTTTGCCACTGTATTGTGCCACTGTATTATTGTGACATTACATTTGGTTATTGGTTTTTGGCTTTTCATGGTTTTTCCCTGAATAAATAAAGAATAATAAATTAAACACTACACAGACCGAGGCAATAAGTAACACGTTAAAGCAAAGTTCCTGGTAATCCATACAATAGAGGCATTATCATGGGGATTCACTTAGGCATTATCATGGGGATTCACTTAGGCATTATCATGGGGATTCACTTAGAGTTTGTATGTGGCTCCTGAAGTTTATCTCATTTTATACCTGGAATATGTAAAGTAATGTGGGCGGGTAGGTGAGTGAGCGTCCGGGCAGGCAGGCATTTGAGGACAGCCCGCCAGGTCTCGCGGACCCATGTCGCACCTGCTCCCATGGTGCTTCACCTCAGTAGCTGGACAGGTCAGCGCTCACGCCCCAGGGAGGAAAATAGAGAATAGAGAGATAAAAAATAGGGCAGGGACCATACCAATATTTTTTCCAGGGCAAAAATGAAAACACGAAGCAGATCTTACTCTTTTGTCCTTTTAAAACCTGCTGTATGTAAAATAGTGTGTGCTATAGCTTGGAAAATAAATAAATGGGAATCTAGATGACAACACAATGATTTGTTTGTTTCCAGCATTAGGGCTGTTTTCCTAAAGAAGTTTAATGCAGTTTGTGTTTTGTTTCCTTGCCACGATACTAAAGAGTATCCCGGTCCAAATAAACAAGACAACAGACACCAAAATCACATGAATGAATGACACCAGTCCTGCCACAGCATAGCTGATGTGTGCTCTTTAATACATTGAAGGATACTTTAATGCAGAAATGGATTGGATTGAACTCTTATGGTCTGGTTCAGGGCTCTAAATTTGGGAGCACCAGTGCGCCTAGAAAAGAAATCACCTTGATAAACTGTTGTAATGATTAAGCTTCGCTGTATCACTGTTACCAAGTGCCCCCCCCCAAAAAAAAATTATGTGATTTGTTAGCATCATGTTGGCACCATCAACACATTTTTCACCTAGTTATTACGGGGATTCGAAAGACCAACTTTTTGGTTACTGGCCCAATGCTGTTAACTGCTAGGCTACCTGCCACTGGGCCACCTGAATGACACTAAGTTTCACTGCATAGCATAGCTCAACCGTTTGTGGGACGATTGCGATTAGCGATTAGCATGAGGTTGTAAGTAACAAGAATATTTCCCAGGACATAGACATATCTGATATTGGCAGAAAGCTTAAATTATTGTTAATCTAACTGCACTGTCCAATTTACAGTAGCTATTACAGTTAAAGAATATCATGCTATTGTTTGAGGAGAGTGTACAATTTTGAACATACAACATTATTAATAAACAAATTAGGCATATTTGGGCAGTCTTGATACAACATTTTGAACAGAAATGCAATCTTTCATTTAATCAGTCTAAAACATTGCACATACACTGCTGCCATCTAGCGGCCAAATTGTATATTGCACCTGCGCTGGAATAATACATTATGGCCTTTCTCTTGCATTTCAAAGATGATGGTACAAAAAAAATACAAAAAAATACATAGCTGTATCAAAATGATCAGTGTGAACTCTCGGTATGCGAGAGAGAGAGCAAGAGACAGAGAGAGAGAGAGAGAGAGAGAGAGATGGAGAGAGAGAGAGAGCTGGAGAGAGAGAGATAGAGACATAGAGATAGAGAGTGAGAGACAGAGAGAGAGTTAGACGTCAATAATGGTATGCACACAGCCTTGTGCAGTGGGTAGAGCTGAGCAGCAGACACAGAGAGCCAACCAGCAGCAGTTCTCTTTCAGCTGAGATGCTCTCCAAATGATTTCCATCAGATATAATTTCCACTGCCAAGCGGTAAGGGATGGAAGGGAGGGAGGGAGTGTGTGTGTTTGTCTCCCTGTTGGCATGTGTATGCTTGTACGGGTGTGTAGTGTGTGTGTGTGTGTGTGTGTGTGTGTGTGTGTGTGTGTGTGTGTGTGTGTGTGTGTGTGTGTGTGTGTGTGTGTGTGTGTGTGTGTGTGTGTGTGTGTGTGTGTGTGTGTTTACCTGTCTTTGTGTGGAAATGCATGGGTGGTTACAAAGATGTTGAAGAGATGAAATGAGAGAGAGAGACATAGAGCGACAGTGAGAGAGATGGAGAAAGAGAGGAGGGCGGCAGTGGAGGGATGGATGTCTCAGGTGCACTGCAGGAAATGAAAAAAGAATAATACAGAAACAGATTGAAAGGAATACTTGTCATAGGAGCCTGCTGGCGTGCCTGACGGAAAATTAATAATGTATTTCTGTAAATTTGCCATGTTATTCTGACTGGGGATGAGATACGGGCTACTGCTCTCTGTCACTGCTGAGACTGGACCAGAGCAGTGAGGAATACTGATTAACCAACCTCAGATGGTGATACAGACATACTGGCAAGCGGACATTCACGTATGGTGCCCTCACACAATGGCATGCAGACACACAGACAGGCACACATACACATATAGGCATACAGGCACAAATATACTACACACACACACCCACACCCACACACACACACACACACACACACACACACACACACACACACACACACACACACACACACACACACACACACACACACACACACACACACACACACAAGATGTGTATCTGCCACAGTGTACATGTGTATGTGTGTTCCAAAGGGAGGGTGTGTGTTCTACAGGATGTGTATATAGCAGGGTATGTGTTCCACAGGTTGTGTGGTCCACAGGGTGTGTATATAGCAGGGTGTGTGTTCTGCAGGGTGTGTGTATAGCAGGGTGTGTTCTACAGGTTGTGTGTACAGCAGGGTGTGTGTGCAGCAGGGTGTGTGTGCAGCAGGGTGTGTGTTCCACAGGTTTTGTGTACAGCAGGGTGTGTGTTCTACAGGGTGTGTATATAGCAGGGTGTGTGTTCTACAGGTTGTGTGTACAGCAGGGTGTGTGTTCTACAGGGTGTGTGTACAGCATGGTGTGTTCTACAGGTTGTGTCTACAGCAAGGTGTGTGGTCCACAGGGTGTGTATATAGCAGGGTGTGTGTTCTACAGGTTGTGTGTACAGCAGGGTGTGTGTTCTACAGAGTGTGTGTACAGCAGGGTGTGTGTTCTACAGGTTGTGTGTGCAGCAGGGTGTGTGTTCCACAGGGTGTGTGTTCCACAGGGTGTGTGTTCTGGAGGGTGTGTGTATAGCAGGGTGTGTGTTCTACAGGGTGTGTGTATAGCAGGGTGTGCATATAGCAGGGTGTGTGTGTAGCAGGGTGTGTGTCCTACAGTGTGTGTGTTCTACAGGGTGTGTTCTACAGGGTGTGTGTACAGCAGGGTGTGTGTTCTACAGGGTGTGTATATAGCAGGGTGTGAGTTCTACAGGGTGTGTGTTCCACAGAGTGTGTATATAGCAGGGTGTGTGTTCTACATGGTGTGTATATAGCAGGGTGTGTGTTCTGGAGGGTGTGTGTATAGCAGGGTGTGTGTTCTGGAGGGTGTGTGTATAGCAGGGTGTGCATATAGCAGGGTGTGTGTGTAGCAGGGTGTGTGTTCTACAGGGTGTGTGTATAGCAGGGTGTGTGTTCTACAGGGTGTGTGTACAGCAGGGTGTGTGTACAGCAGGGTGTGTGTTCAACAGGTTGTGTGTAGAACTGTGAGGAGCAGTGTGTGTTCTATAAAATAAGTTATCCAATCTTGTGTGTTATTAGCCTACTGTTCATCAACAACCTTAGGCATCTTGCTGCTGGACAGGATCAATGCAGCATTGATTTGCTAAGCGTTACATATTTCCCTGGGCTTGGAGAAATATTCAGACTAACAGATACATAAAAACATAACACACTGTTAAAAAGGGATCTAGCAAAGCAAAGTATTTAATTCACCTCAATTATTGCCATTATCCAACTAATAAGATGGATTGCTAATAACATTGCAGACCACTTTGAGTTAGATTTTGTCTGTGTGTATTAACAGGTCAGTCAATTTGCAGGGAACGGAATGTCAGCTGCAGCGGGAATTTGCTGAACGGAACACAGGCACATACACACACACACACACGTGCGTGCGTGCGCACACACACACAGACACAAACACACACAAATACACACACACACACACACACAGCCGTCCATTCCTCCTATGGCTCTTGCAGGTATTAACAATGATTTGTGTGTTTGTTTGCTAGAGGCAGTCCCCCAATATCATTCATAGTGTTGAGAGGATGGATATGTCCACGTAAACTAAACACCATTCTGTCTGGCCTGCCTGGCTATTACCTAGCCTGTAGATTTACATTTTCCTTTATGTCAGTTTGATATTGGCTTTGCTGTAGCAGAGTTTAGCTCTCATTGCTTTGCTAATATGTGTATTTATGTGTGTGTGCGTGTGTGTGTGTGCTCTAAAGCCCTGACGTTCAGATCAATTTCATGGCTGACTTCCTCGCGACGTTGGTGCTTTCTCACATACATCAGTCCCAGTGGTGTAATCGCCACTCACCATGCTACCTCGTCTGTGCTCACAGTGGTCACCGCCATAAATCCATCCCTAGACCACACACACAGATGCTAAAACACACACACTCCACATATTCTGTCCCTCGTATGCAGTGAGCCCCACTGAGCCGATCCACTCCACAGATGATTGGACAGTTGTTAAATATAGAATTTCATTGAGAGGAGAGCGGCTGTTCTGAAGGGTTCTGGATAAATACCTTTTGCTCTCAGCAAAGTCCCTTTGAAGATGATGTACGGCGGAGAGAGGGAGGGAGGGACCAGATGAGAGAGAAATAGGACATCTCCATGCTCTAAATGTTAAGTGGACACTGATTAATTATTGATGTAATGGAGGAGAATAAGAGAAAGGGAATTGCCTTTTCATATGCTCACCTATACACTTCCATTGAACTCATTAAACACAGTGCTTTACCCCCCACGAATACTGTAACCAAAATACTTGCACTCATGACGACTGGTTGTAATTTAATTTTCAGGCGGCTTACAAACAAATACTTTATGAATGTAATGTTACAAATCAGCTTGCAAGGTTGTTAGCAAACTAGCCTGCTAACATTAGCACTACTAGCCCTACCAGCTTGCTAACGTTAGCACTACTAGCCTAACTATTTATTTAAATTTTATTTAACTAGGCAAGTCAGTTAAGAACAAATTCTTAATTACAATGACGGTCTACCGGAGAACAGTGGGTTAACTGCCTGGTTCAGGAGCAGAACGACAGATTTTCACCTTGTCAGCTCGGGGACTCGATCCAGCAACCTTTCGGTTACTGGCCCAACTAGGCTACCTGCCACCCCAACTAGCCTGCTAATGTTAGCACTTTTGTCCGGTTAAAATGTTATTGATTATTATGACTAAAAACAACCTGAGGATTAATTATAAACATCGTTTGACATGTTTCTACAAACTTTACTGATACTTTTCGGATTTTTCGTCTCTCTGTTGTGATTGCCTTTGAGCCTGTGGATCACTGAACAAAACGCGCAAACAAAACAGAGGTTTTTGGATATAAAGAGGGACTTTATCGAACAAATTAACATTTATTGAGTAAAGTGGAATCTTGTGAGTACAACCACATGAAGTTCATCAAAGGAAAGTGATTAATTTTATCAACTTTTCTGACTTGTGTAACTCCTCTACTTAGCAGGTAACTGTTTGTAATGATTTGTCTGTTGGGCGCTGTTCTCAGATAATTGCATGGTATGCTTTCGTCGTAAAGCCTTTTTGAAATCTGACTCCGTGGTTGGATTAACGAGAAGTTAATCTTTAAATTGATGTATAACACTTGTATGTTTTATGCATTTTTATAATGAGTATTTCTGTTTTTGAATTTGGCGCTATACAATTTCACTGGATGTTGGCCAGGTGGGACGGTAGCGTCCCACACCCCCTAGAGAGGTTAAATACAAACTAGATAGATTCCTGAGGCAGCATTGGACACATGAGACGAGGGGAAGAGTCGAAAATAAGACGACAATTGGCGGAAGGCTCCAGGCAAATGGAAATTATCACAACAGCACAGTCAGTCAGCTTTGTGAATTTGGAATGCTGGACTAAATGCGCGAACGCTAGCGTCCCACATATCCCAGAGAGGTTAATGTGAGTCTGGAAGGAGAGTTTACAGTCTAACCAGACACCTAGGTATTTGTAATTGTCCACATATTTTAAGTCAGAACCGTCCAGAGTAGTGATGCTGGATGGGCGGGCAGGTGTGGGCAGCGATTGATTGAAGAGCATGCATTTAGTTTTACTTGCATTTAAGAGCAGTTGGAGGCCACGGAAGGAGAGTTGTATGGCATTGAAGCTTGTCTGGAGGTTAGTTAACCTGTTGGGGATAGGGGGCAGTATTTGCACGGCCGGATAAAAAACGTACCCGATTTAATCTGGTTACTACTCCTGCCCAGTAACTAGAATATGCATATAATCTGTGAGTATAACAGAACTCATATGGCAGGCAAAAACCTGAGAAGATTCCAAACAGGAAGTACCCTCTCTGACCATTCTTGGGCTTCTTGGCTCTGTTTATTGAATATTTAGGATCTTTGCTGTAACGTGACACTTCCTACGGCTCCCATAGGCTCTCAGAACCTGGGAAAAAGCTGAAAATGTAATTCCAGCCGCTGGCTGAAAAACTTTAGCGCGTTTGGATGGTGGTCGATCAGAGGGCCATCAGACTGAGGCTCGTGCACGAGGGGATCCCATGCTTTTACTTTCTCTCTCTCTGAACGTAAACACGCTTTCCCGGTCGGAATATTATCGCTTTTTTACGAGAAAAATGGCATAAAAAATTAATTTTAAACAGCGGTTGACATGCTTCGAAGTACGGTAATGGAATATTTAGAATTTTTTTGTCACGAAACGCATCGGGCTCGTAAACGCCACTATTTGGATATAACAATGGATTATTTGGGACCAAACCAACATTTGTTATTGAAGTAGAAGTCCTGGGAGTGCATTCTGACGAAGAACAGCAAAGGTAATAACTTTTTCTTATAGTAAATCTGACTTTGGTGAGTGCTAAACTTGCTGGGTGTCTAAATAGCTAGCCCTGTGATGCCGGGCTATCTACTTAGAATATTGCAAAATAACCACACTGTCCGATTTCAAAAAGGCTTTACAACGAAAGCAAAACATTAGATTATGTCAGCAGAGTACCCAGCCAGAAATAATCAGACACAAAAACCCAGAAGACAGCTAAATGCAGCACTAACCTTTGATGATCTTCATCAGATGACACACATAGGACATTATGTTACACAATACATGCATGTTTTGTTTAATCAAGTTCATATTCATATCAAAAACCAGCTTTTTACATTAGCATGTGACGTTCAGAACTAGCATTCCCACCGAACACTTCCGGTGATTTTACTAAATTACTCACGATAAACGTTCACAAAAAGCATAACAATTATTTTAAGAATTATAGATACAGAACTCCTCTATGCACTCGATATGTCCGATTCTAAAACAGCTCGGTGAAAGCACATTTTGCAATATTCTAAGTAGATAGCCCGGCATCACAGGGCTAGCTATTTAGACACCCAGCAAGTTTAGCCTTCACCAAACTCCGGTTTCCTATTAGAAAAGTTTGATTACCTTTGGTGTTCTTCGACAGAATGCACTCCCAGGACTTCTACGTAAAATAACAACTGTTGGTTTGGTCCCAAATAATCCATAGTTATGTTCCAACAGCGGCGTTTTGTTTGTGCGTTCAAGACACTATCCGAATGGTAAATAAGGGTCACGCGCACGGCGCATTTCGTGACAAAAGATTTCTAAATATTTCATTACCGTACTTCGAAGCATGTCAACCGCTGTTTAAAATCAATTTTTATGCCATTTTTCTCGTAAAAAAGCGGTAATATTCCGACCGGGAATCTGCAATTAGGTAAACAGACGAAAGAAAATAAAGCATGGGGTCGACTCGGTCACGCGCCTAAGCCCTTTGTCCTCTGATCGGCCACTTGGCAAAGGCGATAATGTGTTTCAGCCAGAGGCTGCCTCGATATCGTTCAGATTTTTCCCGGGCTCTGAGAGCCTATGGGAGCCATAGGAAGTGTCACGTTACAGCTAAGATCCTCAGTCTTCAATAAACAGAGACAAGAAGAACGACACCTTGTCAGACAGGCCACTTCCTGCATGAAATCTTCTCAGGTTTTTGCCTGCCATATGAGTTCTGTTATACTCACAGACACCATTCAAACAGTTTTAGAAACTTTAGGGTGTTTTCTATCCAAATCAAACAATTATATGCATATTCTAGTTACTGGGCAGGAGTAGTAACCAGATAAAATCAGGTACGTTTTTTATCCGGCCGTGCAAATACTGCCCCCTATCCCCAACAGGTTAATTGTAGCTGTATTTCTGGTTTTTGTGATGCCTCTCCTGCTTGGAAAATGGCTGTGTGGTTTTTCTTGTTGACGCTCTGTCCTAACATAATATAACTTTATGCTTTCGCCTTAAAGCCTTTTTGAAATTGGACAATGTGGTTGGATTAAGGAGAAGTGTATCTTTAAAATGGTGTAAAATAGTTGTATGAGAAATTTGAATTATGAGATTTTGTTGTTTTGAATTTGCCGCCCTGATATTTCACTGGCTGTTGATAGTGTGTACCGCGGGTGGGACGCTAGCGTCCCACGTAGCCCATAGAAGTTAAAGGTCTTGCTGACATGGGCTACAGAGAGCATGATCAGACAGTCGTCCAGAATAGCTGGTGCTCTCATGCATGTTTTAGTGTTGCTTGCCTCCAAGCGAGCATAAAAGGCATTTAGCTCATCTGGTAGGTTTGTGTCACTGGGCAGCGCGCGGCTGGGTTTCCCTTTGTAGTCCGTAATAGTTTTCAAGGCCTGCCACAACCAACGAACGTCAGAGCCGGTGTAGTGTGATTCAATCTTAGTCCTGTACTGACGCTTTGCCTTTTTGATGGTTCGTCTGAGGGAATAGTGGCTTCTGGTTGGGATATGTACATACGGTCACTGTTGGCACGACGTTGTCGATGCACTTATTGATGTAGCCATTGACTGAAGTGGTATACTCCTCAATGCCATTGGATGAATCCCAGAACATATTCCAGTCTGTGCTGCAAAACAGTCCTGTAACGTAGCATCCGCGTCATCTGACCACTTCCGTATTGAGCGAGTCACTTGTACTTCCTGCTTTTGTTTTTGTTTGTAAGCAGGAATCAGGAGGATATAATTATGGTCACATTTGCCGAATGGAGGTCGAAGGAGAGATTTCTATGCGTCTCTGTGCTGAATAAACACTTGGGGAAAAGATGACAGCTGTGGTGTAGCCTACTGGTGATCCTGATATCCCTTATTATTGCTATCTAGGCTACATAGCGCATTGATGTGAATCACACTGCTGCCATCTTATTTAGCTATTTGCACCAAACAGATTATGGTTGTTGTGGATGGCCTATGTGTATTTTTAACCCGATAATGGTTGAATTAAGTTTAAGCTGCCTATCAGTGGACAGCCAGTGAAAAATGATCTCTTGTAAGAGCTGCATAGTGTGGATCCCAGACTATGGAATACAAGTTTGATGGAGTTTCATATGCTACATTTGCCATAGACATTGTGTTTATGTTTTTGTTGGTGACACTTTGATATTTCAATTATTTTGCAGCTGTTTAAGTCTATCAAAAGTGTGTGAGTTTGAGCATGTGTCAGTTAGGCCAATGGATTTAAAAAATGATCAGCACAAATAAGATAAAAGCTCAGTAATAAAATCCCCACTCATGGTCTTCTTAAAATAAACTATAATTTATCCCTTCTAAACTCCTCGTGTTATTGTTCGCCATACTGACCAAAACTTGTTTAATTTAAGAAAAACACAAGTGGGCCTTTCATTGCTCAATCTAATTCCTGCTGATAAAAATGTCCAGCCTAACTGACACATGCTGAAACTTCCACAATTTTGATAGACTTATACAGCTGCAAATAATCTAGATATCAAAGTGTCACCAATAAAAACGTATCAATAGACCTATAGCAAATGCAGCATATGGCATTCATTTTCACACGCAAATAGCACTTTTTTTGTAGTGCTCAAAGCATGCCATTCCATTTATTTTCCAACTCGAAGCAGTCCAATCAGTCCTTAATGACAACAACATGATAAACAACAGAGTAGGCTAATAAAACCTTAGTTTTTGGGTTAAGCTCAGGTAAAACTATTTTGCTAATCTACATTTCCTATTTTGGAAGACCAAGGGGTAATACATTAATTGGAATGACTGGAAATCTGACTTTTGTTTTTAATATAAAGATCTAGCCTAATTGCATTGCTATGTGTATTATAGTCTCACGTTGCCATACCTCCAAAGTCACGTAGTTGCCACTGCTCCCTTGGAGGTCTGGAGAATTTTGTATTGCAAATACGGTTTGAATGGTCTGCTGGGAGATTTTGATTGGATGTTACATTTAAAGAACCCTCCCCCTTCATCCCCGTAGAGGGCTGCTGGGTGTTACGTGCGTCAATGTTTTCCGTCTGGGTAGTCGTTGCCTATGCTAGTTTCAAGTGCAGGTTTTCAAGTTATAAAGGGTGGCCGACAGTCTTTCAATTGACGTTTAAAGTTGATTACACCGAATGCATTTTTAGATAACAGACATGGAAGATGGTGAAATTGCAGCTCCAGCTGTCAGTAAAGGGAGAGTGTAGGCTTCTGGATAGCGCCGGTAATTTTGTGGCAGGACATTATGAAAAGATTCTCCAGTTCCAGTCCCTAGAGGGGAAAACTTTGAGCACAGAGAGATAATAACAACACAATATTCAGTGCTGTCTAATTGGAGAATAATGAAGCCTGTTTCTTTGTGATGTTTTCTGTCCTCAGAAATGGAAAGCTGTGAAAGCCTGCTTGCAGATGAAGAGAGAGGTCCAAATGAATGTCCCAAGAGACTTAGGGTATATCCTATATGTCATGCATTATCCTTATGTGTAGGCCTACCTATGTTAGCAAATGTTGTATAAAAAAATACAGTTAGCGTCACACACAATGTATAAACCTATTACAATTGGAGCAGGACAACCCTGCTAGATGTCTGCTGGGTGTTCAGGGTTATGTTAATGCACAGCAATAAAACAACCGATTCAACTTATCAAATCTAATGAGTTCAAAATCTAGTGTGCTATTGCTGGGCTGGAACAGAAATCTGCTCACCCAGTAGATCAGGGATCAGTGGAGCAAGATTGGCCACCACTGGTATGGAGTTTTTTTGTTCACTTGAAATTATGCTTTAGTAAAATTAGCCTACTTGTTACTACTCAATTATCTATTGTTGTTTAGACTAAGATGTCAAATTTTTACACACAAGTTATCTTATTTGTACATTTTGAAGTGATTATGTGTTTATTATTTGAAGTGAAGTGTTTAAACTACTATACAAAATGAACTTGTGCCAATGTTGATTAGTAACGTATCACAATCCTGCAATAAAGAGGGGACGGGGTTCTGTCTCTAATGTGTCTGTGTTTTGATTACATTCTTTATTTACGGTGAAGCATGGTGGGGGCAGCATATTGCTGTGGGGATGCTTTTCATGGGCAGGGACTTCGAGACTCGTCAGGATGGAGGAAAAGATGAGCGGAGCAAAGTACAGAGAGATCCTTGATGAAAACCTGCTCCAGAGCTTTCAGGACCTCAGACTGGGGCGAAGGTTCACCTTCCAACAGGACAACGACCCTATGCACACAGCCAAGACAACGCAGGAGTGGCTTTGGGACAAGGCTCTAATTATTTGTTATTTTTATCTCTTACTTTTTTGTGGGTATTTTCTTAATTCTGCATTGTTGGTTAAGAGCTTGTAAGAAAGCGTTTCATTGTAAGGTCTACCCTGTTTTATTCGACGCATGTTACAAATACAATTTGATTGGATTTTGAGTAGCTCAGCCAGTTGAACTAAGATCATGAGGCATTTGTACTTTAAATTAATCAAGATTCAATGGGTACATATCACTAATTCATCAGTCCAAAAAGGGATGTAGCAACTAAGGATCGCCCCTTTAAATGCATGCATTCCTGGAGCAGTATTTGGTGCTCTCTCTCTCTCTCTGTTACTCTTTCTCTCTGTCTCTCTGTCTCTCTCTCTCTCTCTGTCGCGCTGTCTCTCTCTCTCTCTCCAACCTACATCCTCTCCCCACCCTCCCCCCTCTCCCCCAAATCAGATGACTTTCAGATAAATAAATGTGTAACCTGCATTACCCTTTTCAGGGCAATCGGAGAAACGTCATCGTCGAGGACAAAGAAGGGGCGGCTCGCTCACTCCACAGAGCAGCTCTCCTTCAAATGCATGTAATTATAACTGACCTTGACAGCTCACTGTTCCTAACTATAACTGACCTTGACAGCTCACTGTTCTTAACTATAAATTAACATTGACAGCTCACTGTTCCTAACTATAACTGACCTTGACAGCTCACTGTTCCTAACTATAACTGACCTTGACAGCTCACTGTTCCTAACTATAACTGACCTTGACAGCTTACTGTTCCTAACTATAACTGACCTTGACAACTCACTGTTCCTAACTATAACTGACCTTGACAGCTCACTGTTCCTAACTATAACTGACCTTGACAGCTCACTGTTCCTAACTATAACTGACCTTGACAGCTCGGTGTTCCTAACTATAACTGACCTTGACAGCTCTCTGTTGCTAACTATAACTGACCTTGACAGCTCACTGTTCCTAACTATAACTGACCTTGACAGCTTACTGTTCCTAACTATAACTGACCTTGACAGCTCACTGTTCCTAACTATAACTGACCTTGACAGCTCGGTGTTCCTAACTATAACTGACCTTGACAGCTCTCTGTTGCTAACTATAACTGACCTTGACAGCTCACTGTTCCTAACTATAACTGACCTTGACAGCTCGGTGTTCCTAACTATAACTGACCTTGACAACTCACTGTTCCTAACTATAACTGACCTTGACAACTCACTGTTCCTAACTATAACTGACCTTGACAGCTTACTGTTCCTAACTATAACTGACCTTGACAGCTCTCTGTTCCTAACTATAACTGACCTTGACAGCTCACTGTTCCTAACTATAACTGACCTTGACAGCTCTCTGTTGCTAACTATAACTGACCTTGACAGCTCACTGTTCCTAACTATAACTGACCTTGACAGCTCACTGTTCCTAACTATAACTGACCATTACAGCTCTCTGTTGCTAACTATAACTGACCTTGACAGCTTACTGTTCCTAACTATAACTGACCTTGACAGCTCACTGTTCCTAACTATAACTGATCTTGACAGCTCACTGTTCCTAACTATAACTGACCATTACAGCACTCTGTTGCTAACTATAACTGACCTTGACAGCTCTCTTTGACTAACTATAACTGACCTTGACAGATAGGTGTTCCTAACTATAACTGTTCTTGACAGCTCTCTGTTTCTAACTATAACTGACCTTGACAGCTCACTGTTCCTAACTATAACTGACCTTGACAGCTCACTGTTCCTAACTATAACTGACCTTGACAGCTCTCTGTTTCTAACTATAACTGACCTTGACAGCTCACTGTTCCTAACTATAACTGACCTTGACAGCTCTCTGTTCCTAACTATAACTGACCTTGACCGCTCACTGTTCCTAACTATAACTGACCTTGACAGCTCACTGTTCCTAACTATAACTGACCTTGACAGCTCACTGTTCCTAACTATAACTGACCTTGACAGCTCACTGTTCCTAACTATAACTGACCTTTACAGCTCTGTGTTCCTAACTATAACTGCCATTGACAGCTCACTTTGTGCTGTTGTCTTTGCCCAATGATGTTTGTAACATGTTTTGTGATGCTACCATGTTGTGTACCATGTTGTTGTCATGTTGTGTTGCTACCATGCTGTGTTGTTATGGTTTTCTGACTTGCTATGTTGTTGTCTTTGGTCTCTCTTTATGTTTTGTTGCCTCTTGTCATGATGTGTGTTTTGTCCTATATTTATATATATAAATACTTTAAAAAATATATATTTTTTAAATCCCAGTCCCCGTCCCCGCAGGAGGCCTTTTGTCTTTTTGTAGGCCGTCATTGTAAATAAAAATGTGTTCTTAACTGACTTGCCTAGTTAATTAAAGGTTAAATGAAATCATTTTAAAGTAAAATTATAATGGACCTTGACAGCTCATTGTTAATACCTGAAACAAAGGAGACGCTGTTTATTTCACTCTCATTTCTCTCTCTCTCTCTCTCTCTCTCTCTCTCGATCTCTCTCACTGTCACGTCCTGACCAGTAAAGGGGTTATTTGTTATTGTAGTTTGGTCAGGACGTGGCAGGTGGTGTTTGTTTTATGTGGTTCGGGGTTTGTTGGGCTATGTGCATATGAAAGAGGGGTGTTTGTTTTATGTGTTCCAGGGTTTTTTGGACTATGTTCTATGTAAGTGTATTTCAATGTTAGTTCTAGTCTTTCTATTTCTATGTTTAGTTAATGGGGTTGACCTTCAATTGGAAGCAGCTGCTCCTCGTTGCTTCTGATTGAAGGTCCTATGTATAGGGGTGTTTTTGTAATGGGATTTGTGGGTAGTTGTTTCCTGTTTTGTGTCTGTGCACCTGACAGGACTCTTTAGTGGTCCGCGTTTGTTTTTCCTTCTTTTAAATAAATAAAGATGAGTATACACGTTCCCGCTGCACCTTGGTCCAATCCTTACGACGCCCGTGACACTCGAGCTCTCTCGCTTGCTCTCTCTCTCTTTCTATCTCATCTCCTCTCTT
Organism: Salmo trutta; assembly: GCF_901001165.1. Taxonomy (NCBI): domain Eukaryota; kingdom Metazoa; phylum Chordata; class Actinopteri; order Salmoniformes; family Salmonidae; genus Salmo; species Salmo trutta. The sequence goes on along the minus strand of NC_042992.1, from coordinate 11,550,615 downwards.
TCTCTCTAATCTCCTAATTTGTATATTTTCTCTCCTCTCCTCTATCGTTCTCCTCTCCTCTCCTCTCTCTACCTCATTTTCATTTGTAGCTAGGGGAACAATTATTTCAGCTTTTTATATTGTCATGCAAATGTTCCTGCTTTCTTAAGGGTAGGCCTCGGAGGTCTTTTGAGTGTGACTCCTACACAGTACATCAGGTTCTGCTTTGATTGTATGCATTCATAATGATCACACTTCTCTGAAAGGAGCTAAAAGAGATACATACTCAATGAGATGATGTCACAGGAGGCTGCTGAGGGGAAGAAGGCTCATAATAATGGCCAGAATGGAGAAAATGGAATGGCATCAAACACCTGGAAACCATGTGTTTGATGTATTTGATACAATTCCACTCACTCTGCTCCAGTCATTAACACGAGCTCGTTCTCCCCAGTTAAGGTGCCACCAGCCTCTTGTGGATTATGTGATTACACATAACCTTCTAATAAGAAAACAGGAACATTTACATGAGGACTTAACCTGTCAGCATTCATCACAAACGTAACAAGTTGGTAGGTCATGTTTGCACTAAATATGGGTCAGTGTCAAGCAGCAGTTGGCTGGAGATGAAAACAGAGGCTTGATGAGAGTGGATAAGTGAGGTGACTAGGAGAAATACTAACCAGAGGGAAAAACATGATGCACTTAATCCATCCACTCGTTCTCTACCAGACGTCGGCTGGACATTTCTAACACACAGCGTATGTGTGTGTGGCATCAATATGCATGCATGTGTGTATGTTTTGTGTGTGAGCGTTTGCGTGTGTGTCTGTGTGTGTGTGTGTGTGGCATCAATATGCATGTGTGTGTATGTTTTGTGTGTGTGAGCGTTTGCGTGTGTGTGTGTGAGCATTTGCGCGCGTGTGTGTGTGTGTGTGTGTGTGTGTGTGTGTGTGTGTGTGTGTGTGTGTGTGTGTGTGTGTGTGTGTGTGTGTGTGTGTGTGTGTGTGTGTGTGTGTGTGTGTGTGTGTTGGAGTGTCAGTGTAGTATGTGTGAGTGTGTAGGTAAAGTATAGAGCATAGAGCCAGTGCAGGGGAGTCAATGCAAAACAATTAAGATTAAAAAAATAATAAAGGGGGTCAATTTAAATTGTCCTGTTAGCCACTTGATTAACTACAGTATTTAGCAGTCTTATAGCTTTGGGGTAGAAGCTGTTCAGGAACCTTTTGGTCACAGACTTGGCGCTCCTGTACCGCTTGCCGTGGGGTTGCAGAGAGAACAGTCTATGCATTGGGTGGCTGGAGTCTTTGACAATTTTTAAGGCCTTCCTCTGACACCGCCTGGTATAGAGGTCCTTTAGTGGCCCAGCCAGAGCCTGGACATGAACCCGATTGAACATCTCTGGAAAGACCTGAAAATAGCTGAGCAGCAGCGCTCCCCATCCAACCTGAAAGAGGTTGAGATGATCTGCAGAGAAAAATGGGAGAAACTCCCCAAATACAGGTGTGCCAAGCTAATAGCGTCACAGGCAAGAAGAGTTGAGGCTGTAATCGCTGCCAAAGGTGCTTCAACAAAGTACTGATTAAAGGGTCTGAATACTTATGTAAATGTGAAAGTACAGGTTTTTATTTTCAATACATTTGCAAAAATGTCAAAAAATCTGTTTTGCTTTGACATTATGAGGTATTGTGTGTAGATTGATGAGGGGGGGGGGGGACAATTGAATCATTTTTAGAATAAGGCTGTAACTGTGACGGGTGTCGTAGGGATTGGACCAAAATGCAGCGGGAGTCTGTATACTTATCTTCTTTTTTATTGACAGAAAGAAGGAAAAGCAAAACAAAACACACGTATACAAAAACAACAACGAATCAGTCCTGTAAGGCTACTAGGCTATACAAAGAACAACTCTCCACAAATCCCATAGAAAAAAACACCCCTCTTAAATAGGACCTTCAATTAGAAGCAACGAGGAGCAGCTGCTTCCAATTGAAGGTCGACCCAATATACACCACATATAAATATATATACTAGAACTAACATAGAAATAGATAAACAAGAACATAGCCCAACAAACCCCGAAACACTCTAAACAAACACCCCCTCTTAAATAAGACCATAGCCCAACAAACCCCGACAACACAAAACAAACACACCCTGCCACACCCTGACCAAACTACAATAACAAACAACCTCTTTTACTGGTCAGGACGTGACTGTAACGTAACCAAATGTGGAAAAAGACAAGGTCTGAATACTTTCCGAATGCACTGTGGAACTTTGTTCTAAAGCTGCATCCATACCCATTGGATACAGTGATCACAGTATAGTGGCTATATCCAGGAAAGCCAAAGTTCCAACAGCTGGGCCTAAAATAGTGAATAAGAAATCATACAACATATTTTGCTGTGACTCTTATGTGTGTGATGTAAAAATATTTGTTGGTCTGATTTGATTAATAAGGAGCATCCAGACACTGTACTTTAATTCATGAAAAATTGCTTCTTCCAATTATTGATAAATATGCACCTGTTAAGAAACTGACTGTTAGAACTGTGAATGCTCCATGGATTGATGAGGAATTGAAAAACTGTATGGATGAAACAGATGGGTCAAAAGGTGTGGCTAATAAGTCTGGCTGCACATCTGACTGGCTGACTTTCTGCAGATTGAGAAATTATGTGACTAAACTCAACAAAAAGAAGAAGAAACTGTATTATGAAGCCAAGATCAAGGATATAAAGAACAATGGAAGAAAACTTAAATGATTATTTTAAATGAAATCATGGGCAGAAAGACAAATTCAACTCCATCTTTCATTGAATCAGGTGACTTATTCATCACAAAACCATTTGATGTTGCCAATTATTTTAATGAACACTTCATTGGCAAAGTGGGCAAACTTAGGCAGTAAATGCCAACAATGAACAGTGAGCCATCGTACTCTTATAAAAAAAACTGATGAATGAAAAGCATTGCAAGTTTGAATTGTGTACAGTTAGAGTGGGAGAGGTGGAAAAATTATTGTTATCAATCAAGAATGACTAACCTGGCATTGACAACTTAGATGGAAAGCTACTAGGGATGGTAGCTGACTCTGTAGCCACTCCTATCTGTCATATCTTTAATCTGAGCCTAGAGGAAAGTCTTTATCCTCACGCCTGGAGGGATTTTTCCAACAGTTTGCCAAGATCTGGCAGCAAGCTGAGAGTTTGGCTGTTAGAACCAGTAAAGGCCGCTATACCATTCTTGGGTAGCAGAATTACTTTGGCTTCCCTCCAGGCCTGAAGACAAAGACTTTCCCATCGGCTCAGATTAAAGATACAACAGATAGGAGTGGCTATAGAGTCAACACTTTGGGTAAATCGAAGTTACATTACTGGTTACAATTTTGGACAGGTAACTAGTAACTGTAACAGATTACATTTAGAAAGTAAACTACACCGCCGTGCAAATAAAGATGGTAAAAATGTAAATAAATGCTCTGGAATAAAGGACAAAAGGAATATTTGAGATGAATGTCAAACCATAAGGGAGCTATATAATAATGGGGGCAGGTAGACTGATGGGTAGGAGCGTTTGTCCAGCAACTGAATCCCCCAGCCGACAACGTAAATATATGTTGTTCTGCCCCTGAGCAAGGCAGCTAACCGCCAACAACAACTGTTCCCTGGGCGCTGATGATGTCGATTAAGACAGTCCCCCAAGAGCTTTCCGATTCAGAGGGGTTGGGTTAAATGCGGAAGACACATTTCAGTTGTACAACTGACTGACTAGGTATCTCCCTTTCCCTTAAGAGTACCGTTTTCTTTTTTCTAAATCTCCTTAACTACCACATTAGCCTGCTATCCATATTTTCCATTTCTCCTGCTACACACAAAGTACATTTCAATGTCACATTGAAATCCACCCTTGAAATATCAACTCGCTATTGAACATATACTGTAGGTCATATTAAGAATATGTTGCCTGTGTATCTGGACTGTGAGAGAAAAAGGCATGGCTGATTGATTTGGTCATTTATAGTTATACCAGGGAGTATTCCAAGCTGAAAGGTAATTTAACTGTTTAAAACTGCAATCCTTAATTTAAATATTTACACTGGCTCCCTCACCCACAGTTTCAGTAAAATGCTGAGGACAAGGGCTCAAGAAATGCTACTATTCTCAAATCCTTTCCTTGCTCTACATAATTTTTATCTTGTAGCTAGGGGAACCATTTTTTCAGCTTTTTTATATTGTCACACAAGTGTTCCTGCTTTCTTAAGGGTAGGCCTCGGTGGTCATTTGAGTGTGACTCCTACACAGTACATCAGGTAATGCTTTGATTGTATGCATTCATAATGATCACACTTCTCTGAAAGGAGCTAAAAGAGATACATACTCAATGAGATGATGTCACAGGAGGCTGCTGAGGGGAAGAAGGCTCATAATAATGGCCAGAATGGAGAAAATGGAATGGCATCAAACACCTGGAAACCATGTGTTTGATGTATTTGATACAATTCCACTCACTCTGCTCCAGTCATTAACACGAGCTCGTTCTCCCCAGTTATGTTGCCACCAGCCTCCTGTGGATTATGTGATTACACATAACCTTGCACATGACCTTCTAATAAGAAAACAAGACAATTCACATGATGACTTCATGTCAGCATTCATCACAAACGTAACAAGTTGGTAGGTCATGTTTGTACTAAATATGGGTCAGTGTCAAGCAGCTGTTGGCTGGAGATGAAAACAGAGGCTTGATGAGAGTGGATAAGTGAGGTGACTAGGAGAAATACTAACCAGAGGGAAAAACATCATGCACTTAATCCATCCACCCGTTCTCTACCAGACGTCGGCTGGGACCAGGTATCAGGCTGGACATTTCTAACACACAGGTTCTCTACCAGGCATCAAATCAAATTTACTGGTCACATGCACCGAATACAGCAGGTGTAGACTTCACAGTGAAATGCTTACTTATGAGCCCCTTCTCAACAGCGCAGAGTTAAAAAGTAAGACAAACAGTTTCAAACAAAAAAAGGATAGCATAAAACTATATTGAGGCTATATACAAGAAGTTACGGTACTAAGTCAATATGCAGGGGTACGAGGTAGTTGAGGTAATACAGTATGTACATGTGGGTAGGGTAAAAGTCACAAGGAAATCAGAATATATAATAAACAGAGTAGCAGCAGCGTATCTGTTGTGTCTGTGTGTATGTGTGTGTATGTGGCGTAAATATGCATGTGTGTGTATGTTTTGTGTGTGTGTGTGTGTGTGTGTGTGTGTGTGTGTGTGTGTGTGTGTGTGTGTGTGTGTGTGTGTGTGTGTGTGTGTGTTGGAGTGTCAGTGTAGTATGTGTGAGTGTGTAGGTAAAGTATAGAGCATAGAGCCAGTGCAGGGGAGTCAATGCAAAACAATTAAGATAGAAAAATAATAATAAAGGGGGTCGATGTAAATTGTCCTGGTAGCCACTTGATTAACTACGGTATGTAGCAGTCTTATAGCTTGGGGGTAGAAGCCGTTCAGGTGCCTTTTGGCTACAGACTTGGCATTCCGTTACCGCTTGCAATGCGGTAGTTGAGAGAACAGTCTATGCATTGGGTGGCTGGAGTCGTTGACAATTTTTAAGGCCTTCCTCTGACACCGCCTGGTGCAGAGGTCAATGATGGCAGGGAGCTTGGCCCAAGTGATGTACTGGGCAGTTCGCACTACCCTCTGTAGCGCCTTGCAGTTGGAGGCCAAGCAGCTGCTATACCAAGTGATGATGCAGCCAGTCAAGATGCTGTCAATGGTGCAGCTGTAGAACTTTTTGAGGATCTGAAGGCCCATTCCGAATATTTTCAGCCTCCTGAGGGGGAAGAGGCATTGTCGTGCCCTCTTCACGTCTGTGTTGGTGTGTGTGGACCATGTTAATTCATTAGTGATGTGGACACCGAGAAACTTGAAGCTCACGACCCACTCTACTACTGCCCTGTCGATGTGAATGGGGGCGTGCTCAGCGCTCCGTTTCCTGTAGTCCATGATAAGCCCACGTTGAGGGAGAGGTTGTTGCCCTGGCCCCACACTGCCTGGTCTCTGACCTCTGCCCTATCTTCATCGTCGGTGATCAGGTCTATCGCTGCCGTATTGTCCGCAAACTTAATGATGGTATTGGATTCATGCACAGCCATGCAGTCATGGGTGAAGATGGAATACAGGACGGGACTTAGCGCGCACCCCTTTTTTTTCAAATAAAAATAAATACAAATCCTGTGGGGGCCCATGTGTTGAGGATCAGCCTGGTGGATGTGTTGTTGCCTACCCTCACCACCTGGGAGTGGCCCGTCAGGAGGTCCAGGATGCAGGTGCAGAGGGAGGTGCTCAGTCCCAGGGTCCTTAGCTCAGTGATGAGCTTGGAAGGCACAATGGTATTGAACGCTACGCTGGAGTCAATGAACAGCATTCTCACGTAGGTGTTCCTTTTGCCCAGGTGGGAAAGGGCAGTGTGGAGTGAAATAGAGATTGAGTCATCTGTGGATCTTTTGGGGCAGTATGCAAATTAGAGTTGTTCCAGGGTTTCTGCGATCATGGTGTTGATGTAAGCCATGACCAGCCGTTCAAAGCATTTTATGACTACAGATGTGAGTGCTACGGGGCGGTAGTCATCTAGACAGGTTACCTTGGTGTTCTTAGGCACAGAGACAAATGGGTGTTGGCTGGAAACATGTAGGTATTACAGATTAGGTCAGAGAGAGGTTAAAAATGCAATTGAAGACACCTGCCAGCTGGTCAGCACATGCTCTGAGTATGCATCCTGGTAATCTATGCAGCCTTGTGATTGTTAAACTGTTTAAAGGTCTTAATCATATCGGCTACGGAGAGCGTGATCATATCTGAAACAGCTGGTGATCTCACACATGGTTCGGTGTCGCATCTAAGAAGGAAGGCATTTAGTTTGCTACTCTTGGATGGGTTTCCCTTTGTAATCCGTGATAGTTTGCAAACCCTGCCACATCCAAAGAGCGTCAGAGCCGGTGTATTAGGATTCAATCTAAGTCCTATCTTGACGCTTTGAATGCTTGATGGTTCATCGGCGGGATTAGCAGGATTCTTGTAAGCGTCCGAACTGGTGTCCTCCTCCTTGAAAACGACAGCTATAGCTTAGTGCTGATGTTGCCTGTTATCCATGGCTTCTGGTTGGGATATGTACATTTGGTCACTGTGGGGATAATGTTGTCGATGCACTTAGTAACGAAGCCGGTGACTGATGTGGTAAAATCCTTAATGCCATCGGATAAATCCAGGAACATATTCCATTATGTGCTAGTGAAACAGTCCTGTAGCTTAGCATATGCTTCATTGGACCACTTCAGCATTTAGTGCGTCACTGGTGCTTCCTGTTTGAGTTTTTGCTTGTCAGCAGGAATCAGGAGGATAGAGTTATAGTCCGATTTGCCAAATTGAGGACGAGGGAGAGCTTTGTATCCATCTTCGTGTGTGGAGTAAAGGTGTTCTAGGGTTTTTATCCCTCTAGTGCTGGTAGAAATTAGGTAGAACAGATATCAGTTTTCCTGCATTAAAAGCCCCGGCCACTAGGAGCGCCGCCTCTGGATGAATACTTTCTATGTTTGCTGATGGCCCTATACAGCTCATTGAGTGCGGTCTTAGTGCCAGCATTGGTTTGTAGTGGTTAATAGAAAGCTATGAAAAATACAGATGAAAATTATCTTGGTAAATAATATGGTCTACAGTTTATCATGAGGTATTCGAACTCAGGCAAGCAGAATTTCGAGACCTCCTTAATATTAGAGATTGCGCACCAGCTGTTGTAAATAAAGAGACACCACCACCCCTGATCTTACCGGACTCTGACGTTCTGTCCTGCGGATGCATAGAAAAAACAGCTAGATTTATATTATTCATGTCTTTGTTCAGCCGTGACTCAGAGAAGCATAATATATTACAGTTCTTAATGTCCCATTGATAGGATAGCCTCGAACGGAGCTCATCCACTTTATTTTCCAGCGATATTCAGCAATATTCGCTAAAAGGACAGAGGGTAGAGACAATTTATTAGAGATGGACCAGGAATCAGCCTGGACATTTCTAACACATGTCCTCAACCAGGGACCAGGTATCAGCTAGGATTCTTACAGTGACCGTATTACCGCCACACAGGCGGTCACGAGTCATAACGGCATGACGTTTAGTCACAGTAATTAGGCTTCTCCTAACTCTGATGCTGCTGATGGTCATTAGTAACCTATCAAACGCTCTAACTGCCAGGTTCACAACACTCTATTGTCCCGCTAATCACTCTGACATCAATGCATTTTTAAAGTCTATGCAATTGCATGAGAAAAGAGAGTTATGATGGCCTCAATTAAAAAGAGGAGGATCCCATCAGCTTTTATAGGCTAGGTGTATTACATTTATTTCTCAACTTTCATAACATTAAGCACATAACTTCACTTAACAACAGTATAGCCTACCTGGCTGGCATGAAAATGAACCACAGGAAAAGTGTCCTCCATTCGCTATTTAAGTACATAGATGACATGTCCCCCCCGCCCGCCCCTGATTCGAGACTAAATCAAATCAAAACAAATTTCGCACATATATTATTTAGTATATGTAAAGACCAGATTACATTTAGAATAGTCTGAAGGGTGACAATATTAGCCTATCACTTGTGAATGATATATGCCCAGCTTGTGTGCAGTAAGGAAAGAAACAGGGCAAGCCTTTTTTAAATCATAGTCACACACCTCATGTAGGCTAGCCTATAGGCCTATATGTTTTGATAAGGTTTATATCACAACTAAAGTGGCCAAATAACTTCTTAAAATTAAGAACATTAACCTCTCTAGGGTAGGGGGCAGTATTTGCACGGCCGGATAAAAAACGTACCCGATTTAATCTGGTTATTACTACTGCCCAGAAACTAGAATATGCATATAATTATTGGCTTTGGATAGAAAACACCCCAAAGTTTCTAAAACTGTTTGAATGGTGTCTGTGAGTATGACAGAACTCATATGGTAGGCAAAAACCTGAGAAGATTCCTTACAGGAAGTGCCCTCTCTGACCATTTCTTGGGCTTCTACACTCTCTTTATTGAAAACTGAGGATCTCTGCTGTAACGTGACACTTCCTACAGCTCCCATAGGCTCTCAGAAGGCGCCAAAACGGTGAATGATGCCTTTGGAGCCCCTGGCTGAAAAACAGTAGCGCATTTGGATAGTGGTCGATCAGAGAACAATGAGACTGGGGCGTGTGCACGAGGCGACACCATGTTTTTATTTTTTTCATCTTTGAACGAAAACAGGGTTTCCCGGTCGGAATATTATCGCTTTTTTACGAGAAAAATGGCATAAAAATTGATTTTAAACAGCGGTTGACATGTTTCGAAGTACGGTAATGGAATATTTAGAATTATTTTGTCACGAAATGCGTCGGGCGCGTCACCCTTCGTCACCCTTCGGATAGTGTCTTGAACGCACGAACAAAACAGAGGATATTTGAACATAACTATGGATTATTTTGAACCAAACCAACATTTGTTATTGAAGTAGAAGTCCTGGGAGTGCATTATGACGAAGAACAGCAAAGGTAATCCAATTTTTATTATAGTAAATCTGAGTTTGGTGAGGGCCAAACTTGGTGGGGTTCAAAATAGCTAGCCCATGATGGCGAGCTATCTACTCAGAATATTGCAAAATGTGCTTTTGCCGAAAAGCTATTTTAAAATCGGACATAGCGATTGCATAAAGGAGTTCTGTATCTATAATTCTTAAAATAATTGTTATGTTTTTTGTGAACGTTTATTGTGAGTAATTTAGTAAATTCACCGGAAGTTTGCGGTGGATATGCTAGTTCTGAACGTCACATGCTAATGTAAAAAGCTGTTTTTTGATATAATATGAACTTGATTGAACAAAACATGCATGTATTGTATAACATAATGTCCTAGGAGTGTCATCTGATGAAGATCATCAAAGGTTAGTGCTAAATTTAGCTGTGGTTTGGGTTTATGTGACATTATATGCTAGCTTGAAAAATAGGTGTCTGATTATTTCTGGCTGGGTACTCTGCTGACATAATCGAATGTTTTGCTTTCGTTGTAAAGCCTTTTTGAAATCGGACAGTGTGGTTAGATTAAGGAGAGTCTTCTCTTTAAAATGGTGTAAAATAGTCATATGTTTGAGAAATTGAAGTAATAGCATTTCTAAGGTATTTGAATAACGCGCCACGGGATTCCACTGGCTGTTGAGTAGGTGGGACGATTTCGTCCCACATACCCTAGAGAGGTTAATCCGCTTTACAACGGGTGTAGAGCCTAACTGGCATACATACGAAGCGTGTGAGTTTCAAGTTTGGGGAAGATAATTTTCACCATTAAAAATGCACCATTATAATAAAAGCATTACATTCATAATCGCATTTGAGAACCCTTTTGAGAATGGTGTTTTACCGCTAATTGATTGAATTTTGGAACAGTTGCACTTATAGCCTACTGCCGTGTGTGCATTTCTGCACTTCTAATGTGATGAAATTGCCTAATAGTTTATCAACATTTTAACTAAAAGTTCTGATCTGTTGCATCAGCCTCATTTCTTTTAAAGGTTTTTTGATGCTTGTGGTTGTATTAATTTGGGATCTATCGCATCCCACAACTGTCCCAGACTATGTTTGGAATATTTATTTCTTGCACAGAATAGAATAGATCAACTTCTGTACTATGGGGGATAGTAGATTAATAACATAGGCTAGCGCTTTTGCTGTTAGGCCTACTCATCTTGTTGGCTGACAAAAAGTAAATGTGGACAGTTCTTCCAACATCTTCAATATATGACTTGGAATTTGATAAGGACGCTCGCAGTTGCATCCCCTATGTGTCTGTCTTCACTTGTAGCCTGTGAGAAAGACCCGATCACGTGACGGGCATTGGCTAATAAGAATTGAAATATCTGAGAGAGCCATGTGAGTGAGAGGTGCTTTGGAGCATGCAGCCGGAAGAAGGGAATTATAATTATTATATTCAGCCCAAGGGCATAATGGCCTGGATTTTTTTAGCGGGCATTACGGCCACACAAAGGGGATGCCACCACGAAATTCAAGGCATTATCAAGTACTTGTCAAATTGTGAATGAGAGACTGATGAAGTGTGTACAGCCTGTGCAAAAAAAACTAAGCAGAGCTCATGCCTTTCATGCAACTTTTTTCCAATCATCATTAGAGTTGCATCATGCAGCCTTAGAATGTATTAAAAATCATAACATATAGCCCAACGTTTGTAGAACAACTAAAGTTGCATTAATAACTCTAAATTAAGCATACAGGAGGACCTGTTTCTTTGTTAACTGCTCATCGCACATGTGCACACTCCCTCAAATTTTTTGCAGAAAATATAATTTATATTTCATTCAGCTATGTTCAATTGTATTCTTCATACTAGAAAATAATAGAAAATAATGCCACGGAGTTATAAGCAAATCTTGTCTGCTAAATTAACTAGTGTAGCCCACAGCCATATGGCATAGCCAGATCATTGCCTAACATAAGGACAACTCAGAGTATGTTATTCTGTTCTTCTGAAATAAACTACATTTTCTTCATATCATGTTTCTTTAGACCTGTCTAAAATAAATCATGTATTTATTGTGATGGTGTAGGCTATATTACATGGATTTATTAGACATTTTAAAATGTAGATGTCTGCATCAGTGGCCTGTAGGCTATGCATGGAAGCCAGGAAATGCTAAATGTGTTTATGTTAATTAACGATCAATTACCGTCAGACCAGCAGTTATATGCTTTACAATTACCGGCTGACAAAATGTCATGACGGCCGCAGCCCTAGTATCAGCCTGGACATTTCTAAAAACAGGCCCACTGGGCTAAACTTGAACCAGCCCATCTGGCATTTGCCCAAACATCACAATGGCTATTTTGTATGTGTTCTCTAGGCCTACCTCATGCTAGCTTTAAACATACATGTTTAAATGACCCTGGTGGTTTATCTTTCTAAGCCCAGGTGGTTTATCCTTCAAACCAATTAATGGATGTACTGTAATATGTACATTAACTCAAGGGAGTAACATGAAAAAGGACATATTATTTTTTTCTTCAAGTTAACATTCAAGTGCACTGCTTGGTTTTCCTGCTAGGTTTTCCTGCTGGGGTTTTCTGCTGGGTGTTCCTTGATCTTCAGTCAGATTCTTATCAGTTCTACAGTATCTGTGTGAATCATAAGATCACTACTGGTGCCTCAAGTGACTCTTGAAGATATATACAGTAGAGTTCCATTATAATCAATAACTTAAGAGCTATTGATGTACGTACATCTCTTCACACCAATAGTATAGACAAGGTCATACATACTGTACAGCTGGATAGAGAACAAAACAAGCCTAGCAAGATGAGGGCCTCCCTGATTCAGCTAAACCAGATATATGATAGAAAGAGGGTGTTCGGAAGTAGGGAAGAAATGGAAGAGGAAGAAGAGAGAGGGAGAAGAGAGGAAGAATACTGTAGATAAGGAGAGATGAAAGCACGGGAAGGAGAGAGAGAGAGAGAGAATGAAAGATAGAGAGAGAGAGAGAGAGAGAGAGAGAGAGAGAGAGAGAGAGAGAGAGAGAGAGAGAGAGAGAGAGAGCAATGAACAAAGTCAAAATGGCATACAATATTCATCCTAGCAATTCATTCTAGATAGTGTATTATGGGCAGGCCAGTAAGAGGTATCAGCATATCAGTGGCCAGATTTCTCTTATATAGCGGATTAGATTTTGTGTTTACCTAATGAGGATTTTTGTGATTTCATCAGAACTAAAATCAATTAATTAGATTGTATTTATCTAGCACTTTATAGAAATACAAATTTCATCTAGATTGTGAAAAAACAGGATGTGTAATAATGTTTGTGAATTGTGCATATGGATGCATCCCAAATGGCCCCCTACTCCCAACACAGTGCGCTACTTTTGACCAGACTCATCTAGCTATGCCCTCAGAGCAGCCCAGCTGACTGTTGTGTTCTCTGACATTTTCAATCTCTCCCTAGCTCAAGCCTTTATACCCACCTGCTTCAGGATATCCACTATCATCCCTGTGCTCAAGAAAGGGAAAGTAACTGAACTGAATGACTACCGACCAGTAGCACTCACTTCCGTCACCATGAAGTGCTTTGAGAGGCTAGTCAAAGACCACATCACCTCCTCCCACCCCAACACACTCAACCCTCTCCAATTTGCCTACCACGGATGACGCAATCACCATTGCACAGCACACTGCCCTCACCCACCTGGACAGAAGGAATGCATATGTGAGGCTGATGTTCATCGACTACAGCTCAGCCTTCAATACCATAGTGTCCAAAAAGCTCACTAAAAAGCTCACAGGCCTGGGTCTGAACTGCTCCCTATGTAACTGAGTCCTGGAATTCCTGACAAGACGCCTCCAGGTGGTGAAGGTAGGCAACATTACCTCCTCGAAACTGATCCTGTACACGAGGACACCACATGAGTGCGTACTCAGTACATCGAGAGCATAATGTCGGGCTGCCTCACAGCCTGGTACGGCAACTCCACCGCCGCGGACCACAAGACTCTTCAGAGGGTGATACATGCAGACGAAACGCTCGATTGGGTGCACACTGCCTGACCTACAGGACACCTACAACACGAGGTGTTGCAGGAAGGCCAAGAACATCATCAGGGATCCCAGCCACTCAAGCCATGCCCTGTTCTCCCCACTTCAATCACTCAGACGCGGGCTGTACCGGAGCATCATGGACCCCCCCTCTCACACCCTTAACTCTCACTTACCTTACCTGCTACTCCCCCTACGGACAACTCTCACTGTTCCAGTTATTTAATATGTATACTATTACTTTTTATGGTTTTTTTTCACTCAATGCTCATGCTGCTGCTCACCCTATGGTCATTCCACCCCAGCCACTCAATGCTCATGCTGCTGCTCACCCTATGGTCATTCCACCCCAGCCACTCAATGCTCATGCTGCTGCTCTCCCTATGGTCATTCCACCCCAGCCACTCGACGGTCTTTACTCTGACTCCACCCCAATGGTCATGTATTTATTCATCACTGTTACAGTTGTTATTATTATATACTTCTATTTCTATTGTTTTTTATTACCATTTTAATTATTTTATTTCACTAGTCCCGCATGTTCGAGCTGGAATCACACCTGCAACCCTGTACATGTGACTATTAAACAATCTGATTCGGAATCTGGGCCATGGTCAAAAGTAGTGCACTATATATTGGGTATAAGGTGCCATTGTAAACACAGCCTATTACTGAGGTTGGGAATTGTCGAAACTCTCTGACAGTCTCCTGACAACCCGGATAAGTGTACCTCTGTGGGCCCAGATGCAACGTTTGCCTGGCAATGCAAGTCAATACAACACAGTTGATCCACCAATTTGAACGTCCATACGCTGCTGTCATACACAATATATCAATCTATTCAGATGACAGCAACAATCTGGACAGATGACAGCAACAAACTATTCAAATGACAGAAACAATCTAGTCAGTTGACAGCAACAATCTATTCAGATGACAGCAACAATCTAGTCAGATGACAGCAAGAATCTAGTCAGATGACAGCAAGAATCTAGTCAGATGACAGCAACAATCTAGTCAGATGACAGCAACAATCTAGTCAGATGACAGCAACAATCTATTCAGATGACAGCAAGAATCTAGTCAGATGACAGCAAGAATCTAGTCAGTTGACAGCAACAATCTAGTCAGATGACAGCAAGAATCTAGTCAGATGACAGCAAGAATCTAGTCAGATGACAGCAAGAATCTAGTCAGATGACAGCAACAATCTAGTCAGTTGACAGCAACAATCTATTCAGATGACAGCAAGAATCTAGTCAGATGACAGCAACAATCTGGTCAGATGACAGCAACAATCTAGTCAGATGACAGCAACATCCTATTCAGATGAAATCAACAATCTGCTCAGATGACAGCAAAAATCTAGTCAGATGACAGCAACAATCTGGTCAGATGACAGCAACAAACTATTCAAATGACAGCAACAATCTAGTCAGTTGACAGCAACAATCTAGTCAGTTGACAGCAACAATCTAGTCAGTTGACAGCAACATCCTATTCAGATGAAATCAACAATCTAGTCAGATGACAGCAACAATCTATTCAAATGACAGCAAAAATCTAGTCAGATGACAGCAACAATCTGGTCAGATGACAGGAACAATCGAGTCAGATGACAGCAACAATCTGGTCAGATGACAGCAACAGTCTGGTCAGATGACAGCAACAGTCTGGTCAGATGACAGCAACAGTCTGGTCAGATGACAGCAACAATCTGGTCAGATGACAGGAACAATCTATTCAGATGACAAAAATAATTTAGTCAGATGACAGCAGCATTCTAGTCAGATGACAGCAACAATCTGGTCAGATGACAGCAACAGTCTGGTCAGATGACAGCAACAATCTGGTCAGATGACAGCAACAATCTGGTCAGATGACAGCAACAGCAGTAGTATCATGCTGTGAGAAGCAGAATAATCTGTCTCCTCTGGGATAGTAGTAATAGTTCATATGGTAAACCAGTCTTTGGTTCCCCAGGCTTGTAGCGTTAACCCAAATAAATCTATATCCTATAACAGGGGTAGGTAACCCTGGTACTGGAGTGCTGCAGACGCTTCATGTTTTTGATTTAACCTACCTGGAAGACCATGTGCATTGAATTTAGGTAATCACTGTACTGATGAATTAGCTCAGTCAGGTGTGGTGCCTAGTTGGAACAAAATCCTGCAATAGGCCTACTTGTGGCATTCCAGGAACAGGGTTGCCTACCTCTGTCATTCTAGTTTAGCCTCCAATTTGTATCTTAATAGTACCATACTGAGCCATAAACTTGACATTTATGCTCATGTCAGTGCAATATTTGCTAAAAAATAAATAGTTTCATGGATGCATCTCAGGAGACCATTCTTAATATAAACTGATCATGATCCAGCAAAGCCTTGGCTCAGTGTTCATCTTGTGAGGTCACTCGTATCCATCGGCTACCCAAAGGTATCAGTTGCTTGGTAACAAGACGGAGAGAGCTCACTCTCCTCAGCCCACCAACTTCAAAGCAGTCCTCAAGCATTTGACCAGTTATTACATTCATGTTATTAGTTCTACATCATAGAAGGTGTTATCAGGATGTTTAAGATCAATCTGCGATCCAATTGCGCATGCTTTTTAAAAGAAGGCCAACTGCGAATCTCAATCTGCCCCTCGCTCTCTAATATGGACTCTTCCAGCTGGATCCTGGGGTGGTTGAGACTGGAGCACCAGTGTCAATGTGAGGAGGGGCTCATCTCGTCGTTGTCCTCTCTGGATGGATGCTCTGTTCCTGGGCCAGTACTGTTGACCTGCTCCTTGATTCTGGGGCTATGGTTGCCCAGCCCCACCCCCACCATAGAGACCCTTCTCTTCCTTGTGTGGAAGGTGGTGGTGGAGAAGGGAAATGGAGAGGAGAGGAGAGGAGAGGAGAGGAGAGGAGAGGAGAGGAGAGGAGAGGAGAGGAGAGGAGAGGAGACAGGAGAGGAGAGGATGTGGAGAGGAGAGGAGAGATGAGACGGGAGTAGGCGTAGAGGAAGTGGAGAGGAGAGGAGAGGAATAGGTGGAGAGGAGGTGGAGAGGAGAGGGGAGAAAGTGAGAGGAAAGGAGAGAAGAGCAGAGGAGAGGAGGTGGAGAGGAAAGGGGAGGAGGTGAGAGGAGGGAGAGATGAGGAGAGGAGAGAATGCTGAGAATCAACACAGTCCAAGTGAAGGGGTGTTCAATGAGATGGGAGGGGAAGTGGAGAATGTGGATGCCACCCAGCAAATAGTGAGGTTTGTGTGGGTGAGGTGATTAGATTTGCACAAACACACATACACACAATTATGCTGCTGTCACAGTTGAAGTGATTTTAACGACAAATAGAAACATCATCACAGGGTTCAGACAGCCAAACCAAAAACAGCTGGTACCTTAAATTAACCTTTCTCCTCTCTCGCTCTTTCCCTTTCCTTCTTAATTTAACCCAGCCTCACGTACAAATCACAACATTTCGCTATAGTATCCTGTTGTTCCTATACTTAAACCAGCTATTGCGTCTTGCTGCAGCTTGCGGTTGAATGAGAATGATTGAAAAATTGCACACAATAAGTGAACATGTTATAGGCTGTGGGTGGACTTGAAAAGAATGTGATTTACCTCCAACAAAAGACTTACCTCTCTCTCGTTCTCTTTCTCTCTCTCTCTCTTTCTCTCTTTCCCGTCAAAAAAAGACCCACACCACCTCCCTCAAGTTAATCATCATCTTTTCCCAGAGGTGAAGGTGTATTGACAGTCTTTTCCCAGAGGTTACGGTGTATTGCCAGTCTTTTCCCAGAGGTGAAGGTGTATTGCCAGTCTTTTCCCAGAGGTGAAGGTGTATTGACAGTCTTTTCCCAGAGGTGAAGGTGTATTGACAGTCTTTTCCCAGAGGTGAAGGTGTATTGACAGTCTTTTCCCAGAGGTGAAGGTGTATTGACAGTCTTTTTACAGAGGTGAAGGTGTATTGACAGTCTTCCCAGAGGTGAAGGTGTATTGACAGTCTTTTCCCATAGGTGAATGTGTATTGACAGTCTTTTCCCAGAGGTGAAGGTGTATTGACAGTCTTTTCCCAGAGGTGAAGGTGTATTGACAGTCTTTTTCCAGAAGTGAAGGTGTATTGACAGTCTTTTCCCAGAGGTGAAGGTGTATTGACAGTCTTTTTCCAGAGGTGAAGGTGTATTGACAGTCTTTTTCCAGAGGTGAAGGTGTATTGACAGTCTTTTCCCAGAGGTAAAGGTGTATTGACAGTCTCACCACAATGCACTGCCAACCATGCCTCCAAAATACCTTCTCGTTTGCTTTTCCTCCTTCCTCTCCAATCTTTCCATCTTCTCTCTCCTTCCTTCCCACTGCTCTATACATATTTTACTGGAGAGAGGAGAGGAGAGGAGAGGAGAGGAGAGGAGAGGAGAGGAGAGGAGAGGAGAGGAGAGGAGAGGAGAGGAGGTGGAGAGTCGACACTGTCCAAGTGAAGGGGTCTTCAAGGAGATAGGAGGGGAGGAGGGACACCAAAGCATCCAGGGACACCAAAGCATCCAATTGAAACATCCTTTGGAGATCATTCCAAACATAGGGTGCAATGAAACCGAAGGCTGATTTACCTAACCATGTAGACACCAAAGGAGTCTCCAGAGTTAACCAACCCTGTAAACGGGTTTGATAACTTGAATTTAAATCTTAACAGTGAAGTTAGGTAAGTTGGAAGGTTCATTTTCAACAGGGGAGGGGAAGGGAGGGGAGGAGATGATGGGAGGAGAGGATATGAGGGGAGGAGAGTATGGATGCTACCCATTGAAGGGTGAGGTTGGGTTGGTGAGGAGAGGGAGAAGAGAGGAGATGATGTGAGGGGATGGGAGTAGAGTATTACACAGTAATACTATATACTATTTAGTATTTAGAACATACTGTTCTGTGCAGTAAGCAACACATATCAACATCCTACTCATCCATACTGTGAAGGTGTCATCTAATGTGCAAACACAGTTATTCCAGCCCTTTGTATATTTTTGCAGAGCGAATCCCCTATCCTGATTATCCGCTGTTGTCAAACGTGAGTGTGAAAAGACGATTACTTTCCTCACTAGTGTGCAACAAATTCTACTTGATGCAAAGCCAAAAATAGCATGAAATCATGGCATTTAAAACATACACAAATTTCGACATTTCACATACTATACAGTAAAACATTCTATTTTCGCATTCCCAAAAATAAGTCCCTTTAGAATGCAAGTGTGGGAATAAAGCCATGGCCAGGGTGACATGCAAAGAGAGAGGGGGAGAACGAGAGCAAAAGAAAGACAAAGGAGAAAGTCGGAGGTGCTTATAGAGCCTACAGAGCTTACAGCCGAGACAGGTGAGGATGAAGAGAAAGAGAGTGTTGTGGAAATAATCTTACACAGGGACACTCAAAGTCAATCTTAAATGAATCATTGTTTATTGTCAGCGTGCTGGCGAGGTGCCAACCAACTCAATGCACCATAGTACACATGTCAATCAGGAGCTCTTCATGGGCAGACCCAGCAGTTGTCTTATATACGGCTATACACAGACACGTTATATTTGCATGATTTAGCATAATTCATTAATCATCACCGTTTTGTTTCATTCATGTGACCGACCAATACTGTTTCATAACATGTGACAGACCAACACCTCACAAGGCTTCTCCTCTCTAAGCTGAGACCTTGAAACTGAGATATCTTTGTTTGTTCTCAAAACAAAGCCGTTTTTTTCTCGAAGCACAGTCTGGGCGTACTGCCAAATTGCAGCAACTGTGATTTGTACAGTCAGCCACTTGCATGAACACATAAATTGGTTATAAAACAGCACATGAATGGAACTCAGAAATTAAAGAGAAAGAGACCATCAGAGGAGACAGCTCAGGACAAAGAGAAAGAGACCATCAGAGGAGACAGGTGAGGATAAAGAGAAAGCGACCATCAGAGGAGACAGGTGAGGATAAAGAAAAAGAGACCATCAGCGGAGACAGGTGGGGATAAAGAGACCATCAGAGGAGACAGGTGGGGATAAAGAGAAAGAGACCATCAGCGGAGACAGGTGAGGATAAAGCGACCATCAGAGGAGACAGGTGGGGATAAAGAGAAAGAGACCATCAGCGGAGACAGGTGAGGATAAAGCGACCATCAGAGGAGACAGGTGGGAATAAAGAAAAAGAGACCATCAGCGGAGACAGGTGAGGATAAAGAGACCATCAGAGGAGACAGGTGTGAATAAAGAAAAAGAGACCATCAGCGGAGACAGGTGAGGATAAAGAGACCATCAGAGGAGACAGGTGAGAATAAAGACAATCAGAGGAGACAGGTGAGGACAAAGAAAAAGAGACCATCAGAGGAGACAGGTGGGGATAAAGAGAAAGAGACCATCAGAGGAGACAGGTGGGGATAAAGACAAAGAGACCATCAGAAGAGATAGGTGTGGATAAAGAGAAAGAGAGAATCAGAGGAGACAGGTGAGGATAAAGAGACCATCAGAGGAGACAGGTGAGAATAAAGAGACAATCAGAGGAGACAGGTGGGGATAAAGAGAAAGAGACCAACAGAGGAGACAGGTGTGGATAAAGAGTGAAGAACGGAAATTAGTTGGAGAGGCAGAATGATGAGCAGGGCTCTAAGAGACAGATTAAAACAGGAAAGAAACTAGTGAGAAATGCGATAGAGAAAACAAGAAAATAAAAGAAAGAGAGAGAGAGAGAGAGAGAGAGAGAGAATGAGTAGATGAGATCCCATGCTGTTTCTATGTTTCTTTTGTGATGTCAAAGAAGAGTTATAGCTCATTTCTCTCAACAAAGCACAGGACGGATTATGTGTTTACACTCAGCTACTGTAGGCAGAAAGAGAGACAGATAGAGAGAAAGCGAAAGAGAGAGAGAGAGAGAGAAAGAAAGAAAGAAAGAGTGAGAGAGTGAGAGAGGCAAAGAGAGAGAAAGAAAGAAAAAGAGTGAGAGAGAGAGAGAGAGAGAGCGAGAGTGAGAGGGGGAGAGGGAGAGGGAGAGGGAGAGGAAGAGCGAGATAGAGAGAGGGTTTCCATGGCTGATCAACTGCACACAAGCCTACAGTAAGATCACCATGCGCAATGCCAAGCGTAGGCTTGAGTAGTGGAAAGCTCGCTGCTATTGGACTCTGGAGCTGTGGAAACGCGTTCTCTGGAGGGATGAATCACTCTTCATCATCTGTCCGTCCGATGGATGAATCTGGGTTTTGCGAATGCAAGCAGAATGCTACCTGCCCTAATGCATGGTGCCAACTGTAAAGTTTGGTGGAGGAGGAATAATGCTCTGGGGCTGTTTTTCATGGTTCGGGCTAGGCCCCTTAGTTCCAGTGAAGGGAAATCTTAACTCTGTAGCATACAATGACATTCTATACAATTATGTGCTACCAACTTTGTTGTAGCAGTTTGGGGATGGCCCTTTCCGGTTTCAACATAACAATGCATGACTTGACTGGCCTGCACAGATCCCTGACCTCAACCCCATCAAACACCGTTGGGATGAATTGGAATGCTGACTGTGAGCCAGGCCTAATCGGCCAACATCAGTGCCCGACCTCACTAATGCTCTAATGGCTGAATGGAAGCAAGTCCCCTCAGCAATGTTCCAACATATAGTGGAAAGCCTTCCCAGAAGAGTGGAGGTTGTTATAGCAGCAAAGGGGGGACCAACTCCATATTAAAGCCCATGATTTTGGAAAGAGATGTTCGACGAGCAGATGTCCACATACTTTGGGCATGTATTGTATGTTCAGCTAAATGATCTGTCTTTATGCTATGCTATAGACCTTTTCTGGAACGCAAACTTTTTAGTTTTTGTCAAAAAAGGTCTGTACACTTCTCCATAAGGTGAAGTTCAGTTTCTGATGGTTTCAGTGAAGTTCGTGGCTAGCTGAGCTTTTTAATGTCTCTTTGTCTCTTTTGTGATGTCTGCTGGAGCACAGAGCTCAGAATGAGCAAAATAACGTACGAAAGACTCCCACACAACGAAGAGATATAGCTCATTATTCTCAACAAAGCACAGGACGGATTAAGTGTTTTCGCTCAGCTACTGTAGGGAGAAAGAGAGAGAGCAAGAGAGAGAGCAAGAGAGAGAGAGAGAGGGAGAGAGAGAAAGAAAGAAAGAGTGAGAGAGGGAAAGAGAGAGAGAGAAATGGAGAGAGAGAGAGAGAGAGAGAGCAAGAAAGAAAGAAAGAAAGAAAGAAAGAAAGAAAGAAAGAAAGAGAGAGAGAGAGTGAGAGAGAGAGAGAGAGAATACAGACCATGTCCAATGTATATTTAAAGTTTTGTGGATATATGCACCATATCCTGACATTCTGTATCCAGATGTGTCTTTTAGACATATATGATGTTGGGATTACTCTGAATATCACACATTGACATTTCCTATGGTCAGATATGGACTCATTCAATATCCTGAGATAGGCCTATGTGGGCTTCTTATTGTCTCTATGGTGACAAATACAGACGGTAGGCCTACATACTGTAATTTCTCACCATACACAATGCATATGTATGCTCTTGACTGAGGTCCATATAAGGATTTTGATATGCTTTTTGATATGGTAAATTAGGAGCATTTCTGATGCTTATTTGAGTTTTGAGGACATGCTCAATCATTTGACAAATATTAAATCCATATCATTCTTTCATACACTAGCCGTCATTGTTGGATTCCCTCTGGATAAAAGCATGCGCAAATCCGCAAGCTAAAAGCACTATAACTTGTAGCCTAGCAACAAGAATCATATATTTTCTGCTATGGACTTCCAACTGTCAGGACGTGACCATTTACTGGTCACGTCCTGACCAGTAAATGGGCTGTTTGTTATTGTAGTTTGGTCAGGGCGTGGCAGGGGGTGTTTGTTTAGTGTGGTTCGGGGTTGTTTGGGTTATGTTCTATGTTAGTGTATTTCTATGTTATTTCTAGTTGGTCTATTTCTATGTGGTGTTTATTGGGTTGACCTTCAATTGGAGGCAGCTGCTTCTCGTTGCCTCTGATTGAATGTCCTATTTATAGGGGTGTTTGTTCTATGGGGGTTTGTGGGTAGTTATTTCCTGGTTTAGTGTTTGTTGCACCTGACGGGACTGTTTGGAGTCGTTTATTTTGTATATGTGTTTATTTTGTTTTTCCTTCTTCAAATAAAAAAGATGAGTATACATTTTCCCGCTGCGTTTTGGTCCACTCCTTACGACAATCGTGACACTGTCATTTGTTTAGTTGTGCACTACAAATGAGTGTGTAAACGGTGTGTGGTCGAACTGACAACAGAAGAAACAAAGAAGTGAGTAACTACGTTAGCTATTTTGGCCAGCTGCCAGTAGGGCTAGCTAGCTATCTAGCTAGGCTTGATTGCGGGGTAAAAGAAAACTGCTAACAAATAACAAAATTGCCTTCCCATTTTTACTCCCTTTCATGCCACAAGGTGACAGCTAACATTTTAAAACATTTAGGCAATTTTTTTTATTACTGCTTCATATAAGATAGTTTAGCAAACTAGCAACTCTGCTTGCTTGCTTAGCGTGTTGTAGGTAGCTTTCTCATCATGAATGAAGCAAGTCGAGTACCTTGTTGTATGATAATGTGAAATTGCTGCTACACACTACCTCTTCTTTTTATGTTTCTATGTGTGGTGTTTCCACTCTAAAGCAGTGCTGTCTCAAGGTTTCTCCAAACGATCAATAGGTTGTACCATCTCCCAGTTAATCCCTGAAACCAAGTGTGTGTTTGTGTTTAAGTGCGTGTATGTTTGTGTGTAAGTGTGTGTGTGCATGTATGTGGTTTTTTTACACCCTGGGTTGCCATGTCGATTGGTTGAGCCACCTACTGCTGCTGGCGCCTCAGGTGGTTCAATTTAGGCATTATTTCCAAATGGTTAAGTGTTAAGATTTGGGAAAGAGTTGAAACAGTGCTTGACATGGCAGGAGTTTACCGGCGCTGAATATCGGCACCTCAAATGTTCTACTGTCTGAGCTTCTGTTCCTCTTATAGAATATTAGCTCAAAAGTATTGTAGACCTTCAGCACCTAAATATAAACAGTACTGGCACCCAAATTGAATACAGGCACCTATTTCCGTTCAAGTCAAACACTGGGTTAAAACAAAAACAACTCTACGGTTAAGTTTAGGCATTAATACCACATGATTGAGCTAAGGGTTAAGGTTTGGGATAGGGATAAAGAAAACAAGTATCTTGTGGTTATAGCGCACACCGCTGCCCCTAGTGGAGGGTTTAGAAGGCATCACCCGACGTCCTCGGGACATGGATGGACATCCAATTTCGAAGTGAACCTTGAGCCACCTGGCTGTGCCATCAATTGACAGTTGAATCAGCTTTGAGGTTTCAGACATTTTATTGTGCATGTGTGCTTGTGAGTGTGTCTACTGCACAATTGGGTTTGTAAATTGAATGCATAACATTTTAAGAACAACAAACCGAAACAATTACCTTGTGCTTTGATCGTGTTCAGTGGTTTACAGTGTGTGTGTGTGGTGGCCAATCAGTCTCAACGTTCTACTGTGTTGGTTGACAAACTGTTAAGTTCTTACAGCTAATTCTGTTGCTGACTTTCCTTCACGTTGTTGTATTGACTGTCCTGGCGTCTTCCCTCTTCTCTTTTCCCCTTTCTCTCCTTTTTTTCTCTCGCTCTGAGTTATCCAATCTGGAGCTGGGGCCCTGGGGTGAGGATGGTGGGCTGGGGCCCTGGGGTGAGGATGGTGGGCTGGGGCCCTGGGGTGAGGATGGTGGGCTGGGGCCCTGGGGTGAGGATGGTGGGCTGGGAAGGAAAGAAAGAAAGAAAGAAAGGAAGGAGATGGAGGAATGAAAAAGGGGGCTGATAAAATAGAACTAGGAATGGGGGAGAAAGGGGGGAGGTGAATTGAGGGCCGGAGTTGAGTGACGTATTGATAGTTTAGGGACTATCTCCCCATAGGGGCATGAAAGCAGGGGTTAGCTGAATGAGAGGGGCCAGAGCTGTACCTGTCCTAACCAGAGAATGGAAAATGTGACCGTGCCTAAGTGGACTGAGGACAGGGGAGACAAATGCAGCCCACATTAAGTTTAAATAGACTTTGGACAAGTTTAAGAATGTTCTCCTTTATCACACAGAGTTTAATCTTATCTGTGTTTAATTATTGTGTTCCTAATTACCTTCTTTCTTCTTCGAGACTTCTACAAGACTGTAATTACTGTACTAAAATGTCAAATTAAGGCAAATGCAATTACAACTAAAAGTGTTAATACAACTTTATGTAACTTAAAGTGATAAAGTCACACACTTGTATACTATGTGATAATCACATGTGACTATCTTTATTCTATATATTTTCTCCATTCTTAACAACAACAAATGAACCCACATTCAATTACTACAGTGTTACCATGAATCCTACACTCTTTACATACATCCTGTCAACAATGATAAACCTCTCCAATAATGACACACAGAGTATTACACTATATATACAAAAGTATGTGGACACCCCTTCAAATTAGTGGATTTGGCTATTTCAGTACAAATGAGTACAAAGTCATGCAATCTCCATAGCCAAACATTGGCAGTAGAATGGCTTTACTGAAGAGCTCAGTGACTTTCAATGTGACACCGTCATAGGATGCCACCTTTCCAACAAGTCAGTTTGTCAAATTTCTGCCCTGTTACAGCAGCCTCGGTCAACAGTAAGGGCTGTTATTGTGAAGTGGAGATGTCTAGGAGAAACAACGGCTCAGCTGCGAAGTGGTAGGCCACACAAGCTCACAGAACTGGACCGTCGAGTGCTGAAGCACATAGCGCGTAAAAATTGTCTGTCCTCGGTTGCAACACTCACTACCAAGTTCCAAACTGCCTCTGGAAATAACTTCAGCACAATAACTGTTTGTCAATTGCTTCATGAGATGGGTTTCCATGGCTGATCAACCGCACACAAGCCTACAGTTAGTAAGATCACCATGCGCAATGCCAAGCGTAGGCTTGAGTAGTGTAAAGCTCGCCGCTATTGGACTCTGGAGCTGTGGAAACGCGTTCTCTGGAGGGATGAATCACCCTTCACTATCTGGCAGTTTGATGGACGAATCTGGGTTTGGTGGATGCCAGGAGAACGCTACCTGCCCTAATGCATGGTGCCAAATGTAAAGTATGGTGTATGAGGAATAATGGTCTGGGGCTGTTTTTCATGGTTCGGGCCCCTTAGTTCCAGTGAAGGGAAATCTTAACTCTGTAGCATACAATGACATTCTATACAATTATGTGCTACCAACTTTGTTGTAACAGTTTGGGGAAGGCCCTTTCCGGTTTCAACATAACAATGCATAACTTGACTGGCCTGCACAGATCCCTGACCTCAACCCCATCGAACACCGTTGGGATGAATTGGAATGCTGACTGTGAGCCAGACCTAATCGGCCAACATCAGTGCCCGACCTCACTAATGCTCTAATGGCTGAATGGAAGCAAGTCCCCTCAGCAATATTCCAACATCTAGTGGAAAGCCTTCCTAGAAGAGTGGAGGTTGTTATAGCAGCAAAGGGGGGACTAACTCCATATTAATGTCCAAGATTTTGGAAAGAGATGTTCGACGAGCAGGTGTCCACATACACAACATGACCAAAAGTATGTTCAGCTAAATGATATGTCTTTATGCCAAATACCTTTTTTGGAACGCAAACGTTTTTGATGTTGTCAAAAAAGGTCTGTACACTTCTCAATCCATAAATTAAAGTTCTTTTTCTGATGGTTTCAGTGAAGTTAATGGCTAGCTGAGCTGTTTAATGCAACAGCACACATACTAATTGGTGGGTGGCTCTGTGTTCCGTTTTGAGGTTCCAAAGGTTTTGTTCAGCTCTATGGTTCCGAGACAGAATTATGGTTAAATCTGACAGAGTGGATGAGGGATATCAATGTAGAACGTAAAGTGTGGGTAGGTGGAAACAGCAGCTGGTTGTGAATAACAGAAGTTGAGCATTGTGTTTGTGTGTGTGTGCAGTTTTCCCACATAATCAATATGAGTTGTTGTTCAACTCAAACCCAATTCTTCTAACATGCCAAACATTGTAATTCAAAGAAGGCTGTGTAGTCAAAGGTTCTTGTCTAGGCGAGCCTTTCTCTATGATTTGTGTTGTGTTTTTCTTACAGTGCAACTGTCCTTTCTTTCAAATATTCTCTCCAAGGTATGTCTACTGCTTTTATCTGACTTTGTGTGTTTTTTTTCTTCTAGTCGATCTCTCATTATTTCAAGAGTGTGAAATTGTAACCTAATAAGATTGTTTTGAAGAAATGTAGAAAAAAACATGATAATTCAAGTGTAATGGATTCAAAAGAGCAAATATATTATTGCTAGATAATGAGATATATCATTGAAGACTAGGTGCTTCCTAAAATCCTCTATGCCTCACTATTCATTTGGTGTCATTTTTTTTCTCTTAAATGTGTTAGGCAATCCATTTTCTTAAGTCATTAACTTTTCTCAAGCTGTTTAATAGCATATTAAAATAACATGCTCCATCAACTAGACTTTAATAATTATGACTGCTCTCTTCTCTCCCTTTGGGCTTCAGAAAACCATGATCTTTAGAACTATTAATCAAGTGTCTTTTTAATTGAAAGATCCAAAGTCAAGAAAATTCCTTCATATTGGAGAAGACACATGGTCAGTGTCCTCACTAGATTCTGCTATTCATTATTATAAAGGACTTATTATTGGAATCATTGAACTTTTAAATATGTCTTAAGTATCATTTATAACATGTCAACGATTGGGGAATAAGGAAAAGCAGTATTTTTTTTTACATTTTATTTAACCTCTATTCAACTAGTCAAGTCAGTATGTTCTTCCCTTTTTTAGAATGTTTTGTCATGAAAGTATGGACGACAGCATTGGTACTTTTCAGACTCACTCTCTCAACACTGCTCATTACCGTCAGCCATTGACACCAGTGGGGAGCAATATGGCTTCGCTCTTTCTTATTGTGGTAGGTCATATGAAGGAGACGAAGAGTGTTGAGTGACTCTCATGGACACAAACAGACATACACACACACACACACACACAAGCACACACAGGCTCAGGGTGTTAACAGACCTCGGTCTGTGGGCAAGCTGGGTGGGTGATGGCAGCGAATGACAGTGGTTACAATACTTTGCAGAGGGAGATGGGCAATACACACACACACACAAACACACTGACACATGAATGCAGACTACAGGAATGCCTGCACGAAAACACACAAACACACACACACACACACACACACACTGCTCGTTATGGTTATGTTATGCTTGTCTCCTAGCCGTTAACGATGTCATTCTGTGTTTAGAGCATGAGAGCGAGGCTCAACAGCCTGTTGCAGAGGCTGCCGAGGTTTGGGTCAATTGACTCCCAGCTTGATGTCTGTCATGAGGACTTTTTCATACATCCTCATAACTGCATGTGTTTTTCTAAAGGATATTAAAGAGGAGAGGAGAAACAGGAGAGGAGGGAGGGAGGGACAGAAAGAGAGAGGGAGCGCAAGATTGTAGCATTGAACATAATGGTGGCTATGTATACATTTCTCTACAAACTCTACTCATTCATTTTATCAACATATGGCTTTAATTATCAGCAAACATGCATATAACTCCAGCATACCATTCATCATCGGAGGTAGGGTCAGCAGCATGACAGTAATGACTCATTAGACTGTATTACATGGTTCATTGATGTGATTTAGGCCCACTGCTACTGAACGAGGCCTGATAAAACGCAATGTCAGAAAAGTCCTTATCAGTGCTTCTATTTAATAATTGAGGCAGTCAGATACACACACACACACACACACACATACACACAGTTTTGTATTGCTATCCTTGTGGGGACCTAACTCCTAACCTTAACCTTAATTCATATCCCTAACCCTAATTGTAACCCTAGGCCTAAACCTTACCCCTAAGCTTAAAATACCATTTGTCCTGGTGGAGACCTGAAAAATGTCCCCACCTGTCCGAATTGTCCTTGTTTTACTATCCTTGTGAGTACTTCTGGTAACCACAAGGATAGTTAAACAAAAACACACACACACACACACACATGCAACCATACTTCAATTCAAAGACTGTAACATTTAGATGAATAGAAAGGGAATGAAAACATAATTTTTAATTCGGGCCAAAAGTTTATATAGGTACTGTTCTGTTTCTCTATATCTATCGCTTTATCTCTAGCTCCCATCTCTCTCTTTCTCTCTCTCTGTATTACACGTATCCGCCTACTTTAGGCTTTAAATCCCAATCTCCCCAGTCTCACTGGTGGACCTCTGACGTGTAAGACAAGAGGAGGGATTCAGTTACCATGCCTCCCTAGGAGAACTGCTGTGATTAGTGTATTCTGTTACATGTTCTGCCATATGCACAGAACCAGTTTTTCATGTAAATAAAACATGTCTTACTAGTGTAGTGGGCAACCATTACAGTTAGTTCCTGTTGGGAAGATCACCGCCATCAAAAGTAATAGGGCCATTAAATATTCACCACGTAGAGAAGGAGACGACAAAGAAGAAAGGGAATGGGAGAGAGAGAAAAGAAGAGGGGAGGTGAATTTAACTCACGTGAAGAAATATTTCTAATAACATTGGGAAAGACAATGTTTAGGACAATGTCTCTCTGTTACCGCAGGGTGTTTCAAAGACAACCTTTCACTGATCGGGGTTTAAATACAGAATCTCCTGCGTCCGCAATCTTGATTTCGGGAACACTGCGGTGAAATGTATTTCTCTTTGTGTATAATAATTTTTTCTATTTTGTCCTTCTTTCTTTCTAATCTTTTCTTTCTCTCGCAATCGAAAGAAAATCTACTGTTAGCAATGTCTGAGAATATACAGTCAAAAATATAAGGCGTATCTGCTGCCGTGAGGAGTGTAAATTCAGAGGTCATACATTGGCTCCCCAGTCTACTCCCAGACAAGGCTTAAAGGGAAGGGTTCAGAGGTCAATGTCGTCATGTGATTCAGAGGAAAACAAAACGAAAAACAAATATGACCAAAATAGAGATCTTCTTGCTGTGTGATTCTGCAGATGCTTTGGAGGAGATAGGGGTTAATGCTTACTCAGTGTGAATACCTTCCATTATGGAAAATCTTGCTTGGGCCTCATATCTTCCTCTTAGAAGATTAGAAGATGGCCACCTTGTTTCAGGCTCCTAAGAAACTTTGCAGTATTTTCTATTTTTTCATGTTATTTCTCACATTATTAGCTCAGAACATTCTTTGCGTTCTTACATACAGCCGGAAATAACTTTTAGATATCAGAGAGGCAGTAACTCACCAGCATTTCGACCAGGAATACAACTTTCCTGAATTGGATCCTTTGATCGTATCTTCCAAGGCGATTTAATTTATCCCAGAGGCTACTCCAAGGTATTCGGAATGAACTTTTAGGCCGACTCAGGAGGCGTACACACCATCTACCACTTCTGAGTATGTTACTAGCTAATGTTCAGTCCCTGCACAATAAAGTTGACGAGCACAGGGCGAGGAGCTCCTTCCAGATAGACATCAGGGATTGGAACATAGTCTGTTTCACAGAGTCATGGCTCTCTCCGGATATACTGTCCCTGTTCATACAGCCAGCTGGGTTTTCAATACATCGTGCGGATAGGAATAAAGAACTCTCCGGGGAGAAGAAAGACGGAGGTGTATGTTTCATGTTTAACAACTCATGGTGTGATTGTGGTAATGCACAGGAACTCAAGTCAATTTGTTCACCTGACCTAGAATCCCTAACAATCCAATGCTGACCACATTACCTCCCTAGAGAATTTTATTTTGTTGTCGCCACAGCCGTGTATATCCCCCTCAAGCCAATACCACAACTGCTCTCTAGGAACTACACTGGACCTTGTGCAAACTGGAAACTGCAAATCCTGAGGCCTTATTTATTATAGCTGGGGACTTTAATGATGCAAATCTGAGGAAAGCGCTACTGAAGATATATCAACACATCACCTGCAGTACAAAACTCTCAACCATTGTTACTCTCTCTTCTGGGATGGCTACAAGGCCCTCCCCCAATATCCCTTCCGCAAATCAGATGACGACTCCATTTTTCTACTCCCTTCCTATAGGAGGAAACTCAAACAGGAAGTACCCGTGCTAAGGTCTATTCAATGCTGGTCTGACCAATAGAAAACAAATGCTTCAAGACTGTTTTGATCATGTGGACTGGGACATGTTCCGAGTTGTCTCTGAGAATAACATTGACGTATACACACGGTGACTGAGTTCATCAGGAAGTGTATAGGGGATGTGGTTCCCAATTGTGACGAATAAAACCTATCCAAACCAAAAACTGTGCATAGATGGCAGCATTCGCACAAAACTAAAAGTGCGAACCACCGCATTTAACCACGGTATGGTGACTGGGAATACTATCAAATATAAACAATAAAGTTATGCCCTCCGTAAAGCAATCAAACACGTAAAACGTCAGTACAGAGACAACGTGGGGACTCAGGGACTCCAGATAATCATGGATTATAAAGAGAGAACCAGCGATGTTGCGGTTCCTCGACCGCTTTGAGGATAACACGGGCCGCTCCCGAAGACTGTGAGCTCTCATTCTCCGTGGCCGATGTGAGTAAGACATTTAAGCGTGATAACTCTCGCAAGGCCCCCGGCCCAGAATGGATCCCTAGCCGCGTCCTCAGAGCATGCGCAGACCAGCTCGCTGGAGTGTTTATGGACATATTCAGTCTCCCCTATTACAGCCTCAAGTCTTCTTGGGTATAAAGCTACAAGCTTGGCACACCAGTACTTGGGTAGTTTCTCCCATTCTTCCTTGCCAATCCTCTCAACATCTGTCAGGTTGGATGGGGAGCGTCGTTGCACAGCTATTTTCAGGTCTCTGAAAATCGTGACCCTTGGCATTCAGGCCAAAGACTTTAAACTTGGTTTCATCAGACCAGAGAATCTTGTTTCTCATGGTCTGAGAGTCATGTAGGTGTTTTTTGGCAAAGTCCAAGCAGGCTGTCATGTGCCTGAGGAGTGGCTTCCGTCTGTCCACTATACCATAAATACCTGATTGGTGGATTTCTGCGGAGACTGTTGTCCTTCTAAAAGGATCTCCCATCTCCACAGAGGAACTCTGGAGCTCTGTCAGAGTGATCATCGGGTGCTTGGTCACCTCCCTGACCATGTCCCTTCCCTTTATCTGACCATGGCCCTTGCTCGTTTGGTCTTGGTGGTTCCAATCTTCTTACATGTAAGAATGATGGAAGCCACTCTGTTTTTGGGGACCTTCAATGCTGCAGACGTTTTTTGGTACCCTTCCCCAGATCTGTGCCTCGACAGAATCTTGTCTCGGAGCTCTACGGACAATTCCTTCGACCTCATGTCTTGGTTTTTGCTCTGACATGCACTGTCAACTGTGGGACCTTAAATAGACAGGTGTCTTCCTTTCCAAATTACGTCCAATCATTTGAATTTACCACAGGAGGTCTCCAATCCAGTTGTAGAAACATCTCAAGGATGATCAATGGAAACAGGATGCACCTGAGCTTAATTTCTGGCCTCATAGCAAATGGTCTTAATACGTAAATTAGGTATTTGCGTTTTTATTTGTAATAAATATTTCAGGAATTTATGAAAGACAGTTTTTGCTTTGTTATTATGGGGTATTGTGTGTACAGTAGATTGACGAGGAAAATGTTTTGTTTAATCATTTTTAGAATAATATACACTACCAGTCAAAACTTTGGACAAACCTACTCATTCCAGGGTTTTTCTTTATTTTTACTATTTTTACATTGTAGAAAAATATTGAAGACATCAAAACTATGAAATAACATATGGAATCATGTAGTAACCAAAAAAGTGTTAAACAAATCAAAATGTAATGTATATTCGAGAGTCTTCAAAGTAGCCACCATTTGCCTTGATGACAGCTTTGCACACTCTTGGCATTCTCTCAACCAGCTTCATGAGGTAGTCACCTGGAATACATTTCAATTAACAGGTGTGCCTTGTTTAAAACTTATGTCTCAAATCCCATTAACGGGATCGATTTGACAACATCCGGTTAAATGGCAGAGCACCAAATTAAAAAAAAATATTACAAATATTTACCTTTCATATACACCAATACACCAAATTAAAGCTGCACTTCTTGTGAATCTAGCCACAGTGTCAGATTTCAAAAAAGCTTTAAGGCAAAAGCAAACAATGCTATTATGTGAGGACAGCACCCCATCAAACAACACAGACAATCATATTTCATATTTCATCAGGCGCGACACAAAACTCATAAATAACGATATAATTCATGCTTTACCTTTGATGAGCTTCTTCTGTTGGCACTCCAATGTGTCTCATAAACTTCACAAATGATCCTTTTGTTCAATTAATTCCGTCGTTATGTATCTAAAATGTCCATTTATTTGGCGCTTTTGATCCAGAAAAACACCGGTTCCAACTCGCGCAACTTGACTACAAAATATCTCAAGTTATCTTTAATCTTTGTCCAAACAACTTTCCTAATACAACTTTAGGTATTTTTTTAACGTAAATAATCAATAACATTTAAGACGGGATAAGACGGGTTCAATACCGGAGGAAAACAAAGTGGAGAGTGCTTTTCAGGTCACGCGCCTCTATCAAACAGTACACTTCCCTCGAGGCTCATTCTGAACAGGGCAACTTCTTCATTACACAAAGGAAAAACATCAACCAATTTCTAAAGACTGTTGACATCCAGTGGAAACGACTGGAACTGCAAGCAACTGCCTTCGAATTATGGATTCTCAATGAAAATTCATTGAAAAGAGTGACCAAAGAAAAAAAAATTCTGGATGGTTTGTCCTCAGGGTTTCGCCTGCCAAGTAAGTTCTGTTATACTCACAGACATCATTCAAACAGTTTTAGAAACCTTAGTGTTTTCTATCCGAATCTACCAATTATATGCATATCCTAGCTTCTGGGCCTGAGTAGCAGGCAGTATACTTTGGGCAGACTTTTCATCCGGACGTGAAAATAACGCCCTCAAGCCATAAGAAGTTAAAGTTAATTTGTGGAATTTCTTGCCATCTTAATATGTTTGAGCCTATCAGTTGTGTTGTGACAAGGTAGGGGATATAGAGAAAATAGCCCAATTTGGTAAAAGACGAAGTCCATATTGTGGCAAGAACAGCTCAAATAAGCAAAGAGAAATGACAGTCCACCATTACTTTAAGACATGAAGGTCAGTCAATCTGGAAAATTTCAATCTGCAAAAACCATCAGGCGCTATGATGAAACTGGCTCTCAGAAGGACCGCCACAGGAAAGGAAGACCTAGAGTTCCCTCTGATGCAGAGGATAAGTTCATTAGAGTTATCAGCTTCAGAAATTGCAGCCCAGATAAATGCTTCACAGAGTTCAAGTAACCGACACATCTCAACATCAACTGTTCAGAGGAGACTGGGTGAATCAGGCCTTCATGGTCCAATTGCTGCAAAGAAACCACTACTAAAGGACACCAATAATAAGAAGAGACTTGCTTGGGCCAAGAAACACAAGCAATGGACTTTAGACCCGTGGAAATCTGTCCTACGGTCTGATGAGTCCAAATTTGAGATTTTGGTTCCAACCGCCATGTCTTTGTGAGATGCTGAGTAGGTGACCTGATGATCTTTGCATGTGTGGTTCCCACTTTGAAGCATGGAGGAGTAGGTCTGATGTTGTGGGGGTGCTTTGCTGGTGACACTGTCAGTGATTTCTTAAGCATTCAATGCACACTTAACCAGCATGGCTTCCACAGCATTCTGCAGCAATACGCCATCCCATCTTATTTGCGCATATTGGGACTATCATTTGTTTTTAAACAGGAAATGGCCTAACAAACCTTAAGGCTGTGTAAGGGCTATTTGACAAAGAGGGAGAGTGATGGAGTGCTGCATCAGATGACCTGGAATCCACAATCACCCGACCTCAACCCAATTGAGATGGTTTGTGATGAGTTGGACCGTAGAGTGAAGGAAAAGCAGCCAACAAGTGCTTATCATATGTGGGAACTCCTTCAAGACTGTTGGAAAAGCATTCCAGGTGAAGCTGGTTGAGAGAATGCCAAGAGTGTGCAAAGCTGTTACTACTTGATTCCATATGTGTTATTTCCTTGTTTTGATGTCTTCACTATCATTCTACAATGAAGAAAATAGTATAAATAAAGAAAAACCCTTGAATGAGTAGGTCTGTCCAAACTTTTGACTCATAGATAGTTGATTTAGCAGCTTGAAAAAAGTTACTGGCTTTGTCCGAACTCTGTCATGCATACTACTTACTAAATCTACATACTGTGTTCTAATAGTACTACATACTATTAGATGTACTTCCGGTCCGGAGCGAGCAGTCGCGCTTCGCTCCACAGGTAATATTACACTTCTTTACATTACAACGGTTTGGTTTGTTTGATCTGAGCAATTTTTCTTAGCTATCAAAGATAATTGTGTAGTTTAGAGTAATTAGAGTAATTATCGAGGCTAGCTATTTTTTCGTCCTCCTAACGTAGTCAACAATGCTAGGTGCTAGCTGCTAGCTAGTCAACACCGCTAGCTAGCCAACCGTTACCGACTAGCAGCGCTGTAGATACTAATACATTACAACGGAACGATTTGACTAGTGCAGTGTTAGCTAGCTAGCTACATAGCTGTCTTTGTCATAGCTTGATAATTGTGTAGTTTAGTAATTATCGAGGTTAGCTAGCCAGCTATTTCCGTCCCCTGCGACGCCATTGTTCCATACCTAGCCAACTATTACCGACGAGCAGCATTGTAGAAACTAAATACATTACAAAGGAACGTCTTGATTAGTGTTATGTTAGCTAGCTACAAAGTTGCTTTTGTATAATAGCCAACCTCTACCGACTAGCAGCACTGTAGAAACTATTACATTACAACGGAACGACTTGATTAGTGTAGTGTTGTGTTAGTTAGCTAGCATTTGTCATTTTAGTCAATAAGATTTTCGCAACGTAAGCTTAACTTTCTGAACATTCGAGACGTGTAGTCCTCTTGTCATTCCAATCTCCTTTGCATTAGCGTAGCCTCTTCTGTAGCTTGTCAACTATGTGTCTGTCTATCCCTGTTCTCTCCCCTCTGCACAGGCCATACAAACGCTTCACACCGCGTGGCCGCTGCCACTCTAACCTGGGGGTCCCAGCGCGCACGACCCACGTGGAGTTCCAGGTCTCCGGCAGCCTCTGGAACTGCCGGTCTGTGGCCAACAAGGCTGAGTTCATCTCAGCCTATGCTACCCTCCAGTCCCTAGACTTCCTGGCGCTGACGGAAACATGGATTACCACAGATAACACTGCTACTCCTACTGCTCTCTCCTCGTCTGCCTACGTGTTCTCGCATACCCCTAGAGCATCGAGCCAGCGGGGTGGTGGCACTGGAATCCTCATCTCTCCCAAGTGGACATTCTCTCTTTCTCTCCTGACCCATCTGTCTATCTCCTCATTTGAATTCCATGCTGTCACAGTTACCAGCCCTTTCAAGCTTAATAACATTCTTATCATTTATCGCCCTCCAGGTTCCCTTGGAGAGTTCATCAATGAGCTTGATGCCTTGATAAGTTCCTTCCCCGAGGATGGCTCACCTCTCACAGTTCTAGGTGACTTTAACCTCCCCACGTCTACCTTTGACTCACTCCTCTCTGCTTCCTTCTTTCCACTCCTCTCCTCTTTTGACCTCACCCTCTCACCTTCCCCCCCTACTCACAAGGCAGGCAATACGCTTGACCTCATCTTTACTAGATGCTGTTCTTCCACTAATCTCATTGCAACTCCCCTCCAATTCTCCGACCACTACCTTGTATCCTTTTCCCTCTCGCTCTCATCCAACACTTCTCACTCTGCCCCTACTCGGATGGTATTGTGCCGTCCCAACCTTCGCTCTCTCTCTCCCGCTACTCTCTCCTCTTCCATCCTATCATCTCTTCCCTCTGCTCAAACCTTCTCCAACCTATCTCCTGATTCTGCCTCCTCAACCCTCCTCTCCTCCCTTTCTGCATCCTTTGATTTTCTCTGTCCCCTATCCTCCTCGGTCCTCCACTCCTGCGCCGTGGCTCGACGACTCACTGCGAGCTCACAGAACAGGGCTCCGGGCAGCCGAGCGGAAATGGAGGAAAACTCGCCTCCCTGCGGACCTGGTATCCTTTCACGCCCTCCTCTCTACATTTTCCTCTTCTGTCTCTGCTGCTAAAGCCACTTTCTACCACTCTAAATTCCAAGCATCTGCCTCCAACCCTAGGAAGCTCTTTGCTACCTTCTCCTCCCTCCTGAATCCTCCTCCCCCTCCCCCCCCCCCCTCCTCTCTCTCTGCGGATGACTTCGTCAACCATTTTGAAAAGAAGGCTGATGACATCCGATCCTCGTTTGCTAAGCCAAACGACACCGCTGGTCCTGCTCACACTGCCCTACCCTGTGCTTTGACCTCTTTCTTTCCTCTCTCTCCAGATGAAATCCCGCGTCTCGTGACGGCCGGCCGCCCAACAACCTGCCCACTTGACCCTATCCCCTCCTCTCTTCTCCAGACCATTTCCGGAGACCTTCTCCCCTACCTCACCTCGCTCATCAACTCATCCTTGACCACTGGCTACGTCCCTTCCGTCTTCAAGAGAGCGAGATTTGCACCCCTTCTGAAAAAACCTACACTCGATCCCTCCGATATCAACAACTACAGACCAGTATCCCTTCTTTCTTTTCTCTCCAAAACTCTTGAACGTGCCATCCTTGGCCAGCTCTCCTGCTATCTCTCTCAGAATGACCTTCTTGATCCTAATCAGTCAGGTTTCAAGACTGGGCATTCAACTGAGACTGCTCTTCTCTGTGTCATGGAGGCTCTCCGCACTGCTAAAGCTAACTCTCTCTCCTCTGCTCTCATCCTTCTAGACCTATCTGCTGCCTTTGATACTGTGAACCATCAGATCCTCCTCTCCACCCTCTCCGAGCTGGGCATCTCCGGCGCGGCCCACGCTTGGATTGCTTCCTACCTGACAGGTCGCTCCTACTAGGTGGCGTGGCGAGAATCTGTCTCCGCACCACGTGCTGTCACCACTGGTGTCCCCCAGGGCTCTGTTCTAGGCCCTCTCCTATTCTCACTATACACCAAGTCACTTGGCTCGGTCATATCCTCACATGGTCTCTCCTATCATTGCTACGCAGACGACACACAATTAATCTTCTCCTTTCCCCCTTCTGATAACCAGGTGGTGAATTGCATCTCTGCATGTCTGGCAGACATATCAGTGTGGATGACGGCTCACCACCTCAAGCTGAACCTCGGCAAGACGGAGCTGCTCTTCCTCCCGGGGAAGGACTGCCCGTTCCATGATCTCACCATCACGGTTGACAACTCCCTTGTGTCCTCCTCCCAGAGTGCTAAGAACCTTGGCGTGACCCTGGACAACACCCTGTCGTTCTCCACTAACATCAAGGCGGTGACCCGATCCTGTAGGTTCATGCTCTACAACATTCGCAGAGTACGACCCTGCCTCACACAGGAAGCGGCGCAGGTCCTAGTCCAGGCACTTGTCATCTCCCGTCTGGATTACTGCAACTCGCTGTTGGCTGGGCTCCCTGCCTGTGCCATTAAACCCCTACAACTCATCCAGAACGCCGCAGCCCGTCTGGTGTTCAACCTTCCCAAGTTCTCTCACGTCACCCCGCTCCTCCGCTCTCTCCACTGGCTTCCAGTTGAAGCTCGCATCCGCTACAAGTCCATGGTGCTTGCCTACGGAGCTGTGAGGGGAACGGCACCTCCGTACCTTCAGGCTCTGATCAGGCCCTACACCCAAACAAGGGCACTGCGTTCATCCACCTCTGGCCTGCTCGCCTCACTACCTCTGAGGAAGCACAGTTCCCGCTCAGCCCAGTCAAAACTGTTCGCTGCTCTGGCACCCCAATGGTGGAACAAGCTCCCTCACGACGCCAGGACAGCGGAGTCAATCACCACCTTCCGGAGACACCTGAAACCCCACCTATTTAAGGAATACCTGGGATAGGAT
The DNA here is from genome assembly GCF_901001165.1 of Salmo trutta. Lineage (NCBI taxonomy): Eukaryota > Metazoa > Chordata > Actinopteri > Salmoniformes > Salmonidae > Salmo > Salmo trutta. Next base: position 11,512,016 of record NC_042992.1, on the reverse strand, counting down.
AAAGTAATCCTTCTAACCCCCCCCCCCCCCCCCCCAAAAGATTTAGATGCACTATTGTAAAGTGGTTGTTCAACTGGATATCATAAGGTGAATGCACCAATTTGTAAGTCGCTCTGGATAAGAGCGTCTGCTAAATGACTTAAATGTAAATGTACTATTTAGAACATACTGTTTAGTATTAACAAAAGCAGCAAGCAACACATTTCAACATACTAAAACTGTGTCATGTTCAATAACGTTGATCCGCTCCATTCATTGAATTCGGTAAAACATGTCCTCTTATCTGATTATCAGCTAATTACCAGCTGTTGTCAAACACACGTGAGTCTGGAAAGATTTTCTTCCTCAAAAGTGTGTAGCCAATTCTACTAGATGAAAAGCCTAATTGAGTAAGACATCTTGGCATTTAAAGGATATTCAAGTTAGTGTCCTCCAAGTTCAGCAGTGCATGCTTTATTTGAACAAGATTTCAACATTTCAATCCCAGGTAGATTCCCATAGTACTTCCATGCACCTTTGAAACTGACAACATTTCAATCCCAGGTGGATCTTTGTCAGGAATTTCACTAAACTCTCCTGGCAAAGCAGCTGTTTCATAGGCATAGAGAATGTATGTTCTTCTCCTTTTCAGGTTCAGGGAGTCTGACTGACAGACATACAGGCAGCAGCATAAACGAGAAAGGTTAATAGATGACAGGAGACATGAGCATGTTTTTTCCTGTGGAAGCATGTATACATACACTCACTGAGTTGCCCCATTTAACATTACGTGACTGAGAGAATCTCTGAACACTGAGCAATCACAACAGTAATCAAAAAACATGATTTTACTAATTGACCATGCAGAGACAGAAACTGACAAAATCGGAGGGAGAAAATAATCAATTTAAGGTATTATCAAACAGCAATCTGATCAAAGACTGGAATTTACCTTTGGCTTGCTCTAATGCAATTACAGAAGAGATAATGCAATCACTCTGGCAAGCAGGGTTGGTGATGGCAGGGAGTGACAGTGGTTACATTGCAGAAGGAGATTGGCATTACATACACATACAAACACACTGACACATGAATGCAGACAGCAGGAACACATACATGAAAACACATGCACACACACTTCCTTTGAAGTAATTTCACAAACTATCCTCAAAACTGCCCATGAACTGCAGTTGGACCTTTTCCTTTCTTTGGAAGAAACATCCCACAGTGGTTCTTCAAACCAGACCCCATGGAGGGAGAGCGGGGAGGGGTATTAACTTAACATTTGAAGTGAATGTGTCAGTGAATGTGTCGATCAATCGTGTTGAGATTTAAAGGCTCATTTTAGTTAATCTTGTATTGTGGGAAAATGAGAGGAGAACTGAGGTTCGCCCAGCTGCCTAGCTTTGTATAGACTCAATGATCTAATCAGTTGCCTTGGGATTGAGACACTGACCATTACAGAGCACCTGAAATGACTTTAACTTCTCTAGGGTAGGGGGCAGTATTTTGACGTCCGGATGAATGGCGTGCCCAAATTAAACTTCCTGCTACTCAGGCTCAGAAGGTAGGATATGCATATTATTAGAAGATTTGGATAGAAAACACTCTGAAGTTTCTAAAACTGTTTGAATGATGTCTGTGGGTATAACAGAACTCATATGGCAGGCAAAAACCTGTGAAAAATCCAACCAGGAAGTGTGAAAATCTGAGGGTTGTAGTTTTTCAAGTGATTCCCTATCCAGTATACAGTGACTTAGGGTTCATTTTGCACTTCCTAAGGCTTCCTCTAGATGTCAACAGTCTTAAGAACATTGTTTCATGCTTCTACTGTGAATATGGAGCGAACAAGTGGGCCTGGAAGTTGATGAGTGAGGAAATGACATGAGCTCAGAGGCGCGCACTCACGTGAGAGTTAGCTGTGTTCCTTTTCTTTTCTGAAGACATTGGAATTGTCCGGTTGGAATATTACTGAAGATTTATGTTAAAAACGTCCTAAAGATTGATGCTATACATCGTTTGACATATTTCTACAAACGTAAACATAACTTTTTTTTACTTTTCGTTGTGACATTTGCACACGCTTCCTACATTTGGAGTAGTGGACTGAACGCGCAAACAAAAGGAGGTATTTGGACATAAATGATGGACTTTATCGAACAAAACAAACATTTATTGTGGACCTGCGATTCCTGGGAGTTCATTCTGATGAAGATCATCAAAGGTAAGTGAATATTTATAATTTTATTTCTGAGTTTTGTTGACTCCACAAAATGGCGGGTTTGGTTTCGTGTCTGAACGCTATACTCAGATTATTGCAAAATTAGCTTTCGCTGTAAAGCTTATTTGAAATCTGACACAGCAGTTGCATTAAGTAGAAGTGTATGTATAATTCTTTAAATAACTGAATATTTTATCAACATTTATGATGAGTATTTATGTAAATTGATGTGCTCATTCACCGGACGTTTTGGGAGGCAAAACATTTCTGAAAGTTACACGCCAATGTAAATTGGGTTTTTTGGATATAAATATGAACTTTATCGAGCAAAACATACATGTATTGTATAACATGAAGTCCTATGAGTGCCATCTGATGAAGATCATCAAAGGTTAGTGATTAATTTTAGCTGTATTTCTGTTTTTTTTTACATCTCTCCTTTCTTGGAAAATGGCTGTGTGGTTTTTCTTGTTTAGGTGCTGTCCTAACAATCTAATGTTATGCTTTCGCCGTAAAGCCTTTCTGAAATCAGACAATGTGGTTGGATTAACGAGAAGTGTTTCTTTAAAATGGGATATAATAGTTGTATGTTTGAGAATTTTGAATTATGAGATTTTTGTTGTTTTGAATTTGCCGCCCTGCTATTTCACTGGCTGTTTAATTGTGTGTCCCGCTAGTGTCCCACATACCCCAGAGAGGTTAACTGAGTTTTACTGTGGATCATGTGCACGGCTTACATTGGCAACAATCTAAGCTCATTGTTCGATAAGGGTTCGATTGGGTTACTACTCTGGTCATGGAATTGACGTAGTCTATGCTGGTTATTCTCATTTATGCTGGTCAAAGGTTATAGGTTGTTATTAATAAACATCACAAGGGTGTCAGAATGTTACATTTGCCTGTTTGGGGCAAGATGACTCCCAGCTCAGCTACAAACACTGAAACCTGTGTGTGATAGCAAAAAACTTTTACCATCATTTCATTTTAATATGATCACCAACTGAAGAGGACAGGCAGAACTAATAATGTCTGATATTTCCATGGAAAACCATTGTGCATATTTAGTATGGCTGTCAAACGATTAAAACTATTCATGAAGTTAACCTCTCTAGGACCGGCGGGACGAAATTGTCCCACCTACGTAACAGCCAGTTGAATCCTGTGGCGCGATTTTCAAATACCTTTGAAATGCTATTACTTCAATTTCTCAAACATATGACTATTTTACAGCTATTTAAAGACAAGACTCTCGTTAATCTAACCACACTGTCCGATTTCAAAAAGGCTTTACAACGAAAGCAAAACATTAGATTATGTCAGCAGAGTACCCAGCCAGAAATAATCAGACACCCATTTTTCAAGCTAGCATATAATGTCACAAAAACCCAGAAGACAGCTAAATGCAGCACTAACCTTTGATGATCTTCATCAGATGACACACCTAGGACATTATGTTATACAATACATGCATGTTTTGTTCAATGAAGTTCATATTTATATCAAAAACCAGCTTTTTACATTAGCATGTGACGTTCAGAACTAGCATACCCCCCCGCAAACTTCCGGCGAATTTACTAACAATTTACTAAATTACTCACGATAAACGTTCACAAAAAGCATAACAATTATTTTAAGAATTATAGATACATTACTCCTCTATGCACTCGATATGTCCGATTTTGAAATAGCTTTTCGGTGAAAGCACATTTTGCAATATTCTAAGTAGATAGCCCAGCATCACAGGGCTAGCTATTTAGACACCCACCAAGTTTAGCCTTCACCAAAGTCAGATTTACTATTAGAAAAGTTTGATTACCTTTCCTGTTCTTCGTCAGAATGCACTCCCAGGACTTCTACTTCAATAACAAATGTAGGTTTGGTCCAAAATAATCCATTGTTATGTTCCAACAGCGACGTTTTGTTCGTGCGTTCAAGACACTATCCCAATGGTAAATAATGGTCATGCGCACGGCACATTTCGTGACAAAAGATTTCTAAATATTTCATTACCGTACTTCGAAGCATGTCAACCGCTGTTTAAAATCAATTTTTATGCCATTTTTCTCGTAAAAAAGCGATAATATTCCGACCGGGAATCTGCAATTAGGTAAATAGCCGAAAGAAAATACAGCACGGGGTCGAATCGGGCACGCGCCTAATTCCATTGTCCTCTGATCGGCCACTTGGCAAAGGCGATTATGTGTTTCAGCCAGAGGCTGCCTCGTTATCATTCAGGTTTTTCCCGGGCTCTGAGAGCCTATTCGAGCCGTAGGAAGTGTCACGTTACAGCTAAGATCCTGACTCTTCAATAAACAGAAGCAAGAACAACAACACCTTGTCAGACAGGCCACTTCCTGCATGAAATCTTCTCAGGTTTTTGCCTGCCATAGGAGTTCTGTTATACTCACAGACACCATTCAAACAGTTTTAGAAACTTTAGGGTGTTTTCTATACAAAACCAATAATTATATGCATATTCTAGTTACTGGGCAGGAGTAGTAACCAGATTAAATCGGGTACGTTTTTTAATCCGTCCGTGTAAATACTGCCCCCTATCCCAAAGAAGTTAAATGCATGGTATTCTGTAGTTCATTACCAGGTCAAATGTCAAAATTTGGCCCTAATTTAAGACGTTCCATTTTAAAACACATCACATTGTGTTGTAGGCAATGTAGAATATATTTTGATTATTAGGGAAGAAAACACAGAATAATCTCTATTCTAAGGCAATAACTACAGATCAGGCAGGTTAGAGTACATATTAACCTGTCTGGGCTAGGGGGCAGTATTGAGAATTTTGGAAAAAATATGTTCCCATTTTTAACTGCCTCCTACACCAACTCAGAAGCTAGAATATGCATATTATTGTTCAGGTTTGGATAGAAAACACTCTGAATTTTCTAAAACTGTTTGAATGGTGTCTGTGAGTATAACAGAACTCCTATGGCAGGCAAAAACCTGACAAGGTTTCAAGCAGGAAGTACCCTGTCTGACAAGGAGTCGTGCGTCTTGCATCTTTTTATTGAAAAGTAAGGATCTTAGCTGTAACGTGACAATTCCCAGGGCTCCAATAGGCTCTCAGAGCCCGCGAAAAACCTGAAGGTTTACGAGGGAGCCTCAGGTTGAAACAGATTATCGCCTTTTGTAAGTGGATGCTCAGAGGACCTTTGAATGATGCGCGTGCATGAGTCGCTCCCGAGGAGAAATTTTATTCGGCTGTTTAGGCTCAATGCATACTCCCGGTCGGAATATTATCACTTCTCTACGACATAAATGGCATAAAAATTGGTTTTAAACAGCGGTTGACATGCTTCGAAGTACGGTAATGGAATATTTAGACATTTTTGACACGCCAATGCGCCATGCGCGAAACCGTGAAGAAGCATTCTAGAACTCACGAACAAAACGTCGCTGTTTGGATATAACGATGGATTATTTGGGACCAAACCAACATTTGTTATTGAAGTAGAAGTCCTGGCAGTGTATTCTGATGAAGAACAAGCAAGGTAAGAACATTTTTCTTATAGGAAATGTGATTTTGGTGGAGGCTGACCTGGGTGGGTATCTAAATAGCTAGCCCTGTAATGCCGGGCTATGTACTTAGATTATTGCAAAATGTGCTTCATCCGAAAAGCTATTTTAAAATCGGACATATAGAGTGCATAGAGGAGTAATGTATCTATAATTCTTAAAATAATTGTTATGCTTTTTGTGAACGTTTATCATGAGTAATTTAGCAAACTGTTAGTAAATTCAACGGAAGTTTGCCGGGGGTTATGCGTTTTCTGAACGTCACATGCTAATGCAAAAAGCTGTTTTTTGATATAAATATGAACTTGATTGAACAGACATGCATGTATTGTATAACACAATGTCCTAGGTGTGTCATCTGATGAAGATCATCAAAGGTTAGTGCTGCATTTAGCTGTGGTTTGGGTTTGTGTGACATTATATGCTAGCTTGAAAAATGGCTGTCTGATTTTTTCTGGCTGGGCACTCTGCTGACATAATCTAATGTTTTGCTTTCGTTGTAAAGCCTTTTTGAAATCGGACAGTGGGGTTAGATTAACGAGATTCTTGTCTTTAAATAGCTGTAAAATAGTCATATGTTTGAGAAATTGAAGTAATAGTATTTCTAACGATTCAAAAATCGCGCCACTGGAATTTCAGTAGCTGTTACGTAGGTGGGACGAAATCGTCCCACATACCCCAGAGAGGTTAACATCATACAGATATTAGATCTAGCTTAGGCTACTTCTTAAACATGTTCACAAAGTGCTGCTACTAGAATTGGGATACTTTGTTTAACCCTAAAAGTGCCAACAGGGGTACATTTGAAACCATTTTTTTTATCCTTCTGAAATTTTAGGACTTTGTCAAGTAACTAGTAATCAAAAAACAAAACACAAAAAACTATATACACCACGATTTCTGTGTTAATATAAGGACTTTTAAATAATGTATTTTTACACTAGTGGTGTACGGCTAAAATTTTGACTCAATAGTGCACTTTGTGATAATTTGGCAGAGAGGTAAGATGCATGTACCCTGAATGTTTCCTGTACCCTGAACAGATACAGATCTGGGGTGGCTCCATATCTGTATATTGTCAGAGTACATGCCTTTGTGCCAGATTTGGTGCTTTTATCACAAAGTGTAAATACATATTTAGCTTCCAGTCAATGTCTCTATACCAGGTTGAGAGTAAAATATTTCAGATGCAACTGGAACTGATTTGATAGCCCATATCATTCCAAAGTCTGATGGCACCAGCGCCCATATCGCCTATACTACCTATATCGGTGGCCATGTTAGATCATACAGGTCATTTTTTTTAAATAGAACTAATTCAACATTATTGAGAAACAACCTATTTTCAGATTAAACTGTTGAATAGAACACAGAATGTCAATGTCATTGCATAAGTTAAAGTAATGTCCACCCCAACATCTGAGATAGAAGGCTTTAGCACCCTCCTCCTGAATAACCTGAAGCAGTGCTCTGGATGTTTCACCCTTTTGATGTTCCGCCCCCCACCCCCCCATTTCCTTACATTGTCCAACCTTCATGACTTACAGTGTATATTGAAAAGTATGTAAAAAATTGTTTTATTCTCGGTCACATTTGTGACTGATGGGAACATACAGTGTTCTGACTATATTCAAATTAAAAGACATGTACCGCTAGTCCTATGCTCCAACATCTATATACCTCAGCCCACTTACCCATACATCTAAACACAATTACCCACACACCCCAGCCCTGTTGCCCCATGCCCTAACCCTAGCATCCACATCTCAATACCCTAATAATGATACAATCAAGTACCGATACACCCGTATCCTAGCCGTAATTGCCCTATTTGTTACTCATAGACCTCTGTTCATTTGCCCATACACCTCATCCCTGTTACTTGCCTATGTCAGCCCTGTTACCCACTTTCCTTACACAGCACATTGGCCAGTGTTACCTAGTGTTGATTTTTCAGTGTTACATTTCTGGTGTTGATTCAGGTGTTAACGCTGTAAGTGTTAAATGAACACTAATTGGTCTAAAATAACCCCAGTGTTAGGGTTAATAACCCTTTTTAAACCAAAACCACGCCCATCACTATAATATTTCCCAGCATGCTCTATTGCAGGTTGGTTTTTAGAATTGTTTCTTTCAATATCCATGTTTTTGCATTGATTGATTAATTCATCTTATGCTCCTGAAATATAAATTATATACTTTTTTCTAAAACGAATCCAATCTAATACTTGGATTTATTACACCTCTTACTGAAATGGTTGTTCCAGTTTAGATGCTTAAAGTCAGGGGTCTCCAACAGGTTGAGCTATCATTATCACGCAGCCTACCTATGAGGTAGCTCGCCAATCAATTCTGAAAGTGCACTCATGTTGTTCATGTGTTCCATCGCAAACTGTCATAAATGTAGAGCTCCCAGCTACGATCCAATCAAAGCCACATTTACATTATCCCACCTCCGGTTAGCCACTATTGGCTTATAAAGCCAAACGTAACACAATATATGCCAATTCATTTCCAACAGTATTGCACCTGTCTGTCTGTTATGTGCGCGAGTTTGTCTATACCTCTGTATGTAGCCGTTTAGCGATGCTAATGATAACCATCTTGTTGGTAGACAGAGACTTTCCACAAAATCCTTTTCAATTAAATGTTATCTACAAAGTAGGCTTACCTGACCGAAATATATGATGATTATTTCTATCAATTGGGTGGCGATTGTTTTTCAAACTCTGCCATGAATAATTGTAATATTGAGAGTTTTAAATAAAAGTTACAAAAAATCTACAGAGAAACAGAATTCAGGAAAATATACAATATTATTTAATGGGGCCCCCTTAGAGTTGTTTATTAACCATTATTTCACCAGGCATTCACATCTTTTGTACACCAAGGACCCAGGGAAGAGTTGCATGTTAGAGGAGAAGAGAAGAATGATGCCTATTTGAAAGCTATAAAAAAATATTCTAGCTTGCGATGTTTCACTTTTTAGGTAGTCTCATGTCTTAGTCTTCTCAACCAGGCAGTCATTCTGAATGCAAGTGAATAAAAAAAATTGCAAATGTTTCATATCCCCATTCTGGCTAGATTCCAATAGGAATTACACATCACTTTGCAAACCAGCATAATGTGACTTGTAGGTCTGATGTTGAGTTTCAGACCACTGTATTAGGGTAAAATTAGGCCCTCAAAATAAAACAGAATATGTGTTGTATTAAAGAATTACATTTTAATGATAACATATTTGCTTCGGATCTCACTTGGTGAAGGCCACAGGACTAGCGATCGGTCGTTTGCGAACTAACGGCTCTTTTTGAACGGTTCTTTTTGGTGAACGTTGGGAACCAAATCGCATCGGTGAAAGAGCCATTCATTTGGCTCCCTGATTTGTAAATTGTTACTGCTTTTCTGAGCTCAAAACAATGATTATCTGCAGATAAGTTACAAAATGATTCTCTGAAGAGGGTGAAACCTCACTGCAGAAACAAACAAGGCAGGTAAAAATGGATTTGAAAGTGCATTTCACGATCTGACATAATGGTGGCCTACTTTTAGCTCTTTACATTCAAGATGAGTAATTTTCTTCATGGTTCTGGGTCGATTTTTAGGTATTTTGAACGAAGAACCGTTTGCGAACAAAATGAGCAGTCTCACCGAACAGACTCGGAATGCCATCACTACAGAGGACTGAAAATGGATGAATTCAACAGCCATGTCTCTGTCACTAACAAGTACAGACATGAATGGTAACTTTACAATTCACTCGAAAGGCAAGGCACTCTGGGAGATATGAAATAAGGCTTTATATTAGGCAGTGTGCTCAATTAACATGGAAAAGTGAAGAACCCGTATAGACACTGGGCCAGTGTTAAATGTAACACTCTCAGCATTGCTATAACACTGAAGAATTTGCTGTGCATGGCGCTATTCCCTAAGTCACCAACAGTAACCTATTTCGAGCTGTTCGCTGTACACCCAAACCCTGTAATTTAGCAATCTTAGTGGTTGTAAGAACTCTGACACAGTGCTAAGAACACTGACATGGTGCTAAGAACACTGGCATGGTGCTAAGAACACTGGCATGGTATCATAGCCTCAGGAAGAAGGGGTGCTTCAGCACTTCCAGATAAATCGAATAAGAAAAATGTATTTTTATATATATATTTCTTCACACAAAATATGTGTACTAGGCCTGTATTACTCCTGTATGAGCAGAAAAAAATACTGCTCAGCAGAGCGGAGAAAAATAACCCTCAGTACAAATAATAATAGGCAAATGTTGCACAATCCATGTGTGGAAAACTCTTGGAGATTTACCTAGAAAGACTCACAGCTGTAATCCCTCTTGGAGATTTACCCAGAAAGACTCACAGCTGTAATCCCTCTTGGAGAATTACCCAGAAAGACTCACAGCTGTAATCACTGACAAAGGTGCTTCTACAAAGTATTTACTCAGGGGTGTTAATACTTATGTAAATTATATATTTCTGTATTTAATTTTCAATAAATTTGCAAAAACGACTAAAACACGTTTCTACTTTTGTCATTATGGGGTATTGTGTGTAGATGGATGAGAGAGACCCATCTATTTCCATTCAGGCTGCAACACAACAAAAAGTGGAATAAATCAAAGGGTATTGATTATTTCTTAAGGCACTGTACGTGTCTATGTTTAAATATTTTGATAAAGTAGGTCTACCCTTGGGACTGTTCAGTAATACTCTACATAAACCAGGCTTACCATTGTGCAAAAGATACTAAACAAACGTATTGACATTAAATTGTTACACTAATTCAGTTTATGGGCCTCTATACATGGCCAATTCCCCTTGTTTTGCTGTCAAAAATCACTGATTTAAACATATTGTAACGGCCGTCTGAAAGAGTAGACCAAGGCGCAGCGTGGATAGTGCTCATCATGTATTTATTTCTGGTGAACAATTGTCAGCTGTCCCTGATTGAGAGCCATACCAGGCCAAAACAAAGAAATACAAAAACATAGAAAAAAAGGACATAGAATGCCCACCCTAGTCACACCCTGGCCTAACCAAAATAGAGAATAAAACCCTCTCTATGGCCAGGGCGTGACACATATGTAAAGGCTAAATTATAATAATTAAATAATCTGTAAGATCATCTTGATCAAGCATATCCATAAACCAACTCAATTTCAATCTCCAGAGAAAGATTATAATCTGCTATGATTAAACACAAATAACAAATTAGAGCCATTGTATTTTCCCATGGGTCGAAAATGTGACCGCTGAGATATTTTCTTATATCATGAGCATAATGGATTCAAAGTATTTAAAATGAAGGCACATACTGTATGTAAACTAGACCGTTCAAACATGATATTGACAAGTGAAATATTTTAAATGTTCAACAAGGTATTTGATTTTTAGCTGTTGCATTCAGTCATCTGGTGCCAAATTCATCTGTAAAAGATGTAGATTTATGCTTGTGGTTTTATGACCATTTCTCTTTTATTATATGAAACTTCTCTAAATCATACTAGACACCTTATTAATGAATAATATATGACAGTTGTTGATAAGTACAACTTTAACTTCTCTAGAGCCTGTAAAGGACAAAAAAAATGTTTCACTATTGTGACCGATGGGATTAAGTGAGTTAATTAAAATAGGTATGCTGTCCATTGAATACCTATGTTGTCTATAATTTCCCTCACATACTGATTACCATTAAGCCAATGTCACATCCTGACCATAGAAAGCTTTTATTTTTCTATGGTAGAGTAGGTCAGGGCGTGACAGAGGGTTTTGTCCAGTTTATTTATGTCTATGTTGGTTCTAGTTTCTTTTTTCTATGTTGGGGTTTTGTCTAGTTTATGTATTTCTATGTTTTTGTTGTTGTTGGGATGACCTCCAATTAGAGGCAGCTGGTCATCGTTGTCTCTAATTGGGGATCATATTTAAGTGGTTGTTTTTCCCACATGGGTTTGTGGGAGATTATTTTGAGTAAGTGTATGTTGCACCTCTTCGTCACGGTTTGTTGTTTTGTTCATTAGTTTATTTGTATGTCTTGCATAGTTTCAAAGTTATAATAAAATGTGGAACTATACACACGCTGTGCTTTGGTCCCATTCTTCAGACAGCCGTGACAGACAACTCATATCAGAAAATGTGATCAGTTTACAGAAATCAACGCAAATGACCTCTCAATTAATCAACCAATTAATACATGGACACATCACTGTGAATATGTGTAGATATTAAATAGCTGTTTCAACCTGGCGTAGTCCATCAAATTCACATCATATACTGTATTTTTGCAGCCTTAGATTATCCAATTAAAACCACAGATAGTCGTTTCTGGCATTCAAGGTGTTTTCACATTGTCATCTTGGATCTCCTAGACCCTTAGAAATCATAATGTTTTTTTGCCCTCCCTCCCTCTCCTTCCCTCCCTCTCCCCCCTCTCGCTCTCTCTCCCTCTCTCTGGTCTCTCCATCTCTTGACAGGGTAGTGTTACAGGTACTTAGTAATTTCTTACCACACTCAGTTGACAACCACAGTACTTCACAGTGGGCCTAGCGGTGCATAACTACAAACCATCAATTACTCACGTCCACTTTGAAACATTGCCCGTTAGTGTGTGCATGCGTGTGTGCGTGTTCCTGTGCGTGCGTGTGTATGAGTGCGTGGGGAGTGTACTGACCCATCTCCTTAAAAATCCCTGATAATCAACCTAAGCCCCTCTACCCAAGGTTCTTGCATTCCTTCATCAAAAGAGCACACAGATACACACACACACACACACACACACACACACACACACACACGGAAGGATCTAAGGCATGTGCATGAAAAAAATGGGGATTCTGGTAATGTCCTGTGGCATTTGCATTTGCGACGTGTAGAACAAATATCCCTCGCTTCAACCTTTCTCTGTTCTAGAAAATAGAAGAACTATGTAAGTGGGCCACCATTTCCTACACAACAAAACTTTTTGAGATTAAACATAATCACATGCACAAACACACACAAACACATGTATACACACACACGCACACACACTCAGAGAATACCATGTAAATTATATTGTGTGACCTAGCCATGTCCACAGCACAATTACAAAGAGGGCATTACTTTTATCAGTAGAACTGGCACATAGCCAGCAATGATTAAGCCATGCAGAGAAATGGAATAGAGAGGGAATAGAGAGGGAATAGAGAGGGAACAGGGACGGGGGCTGGGATTAAAAATACAAAGTAAAATAAAAATATAGGACAAAACACACTTCACGACAAGAGAGACACTACAGCACTACATAAAGAGAGACCTAAGACAAGAACATAGCATGGCCACAACACATTACAACACAGCATAGTAGCAACACAACAACAGCATGGTAGCAACACAACATGGTAGCATCACAAAATATGGTACAAACATTATTGGGAAAAGACAACAGTACAAAGGGCAAGAAGGTAGAGACACCACATCAGGCGAAGCAGCCACAACTGCTTGATTGAATCTTTGAATCTTTGAATGAAGAGATTGAGATAAAACTGTCCAATTTGAGTGTTTGTTGCAGCTTGTTCCAGAAGATAGCTGCAGCGAACTGGAAAGAGGAGCATCCTAGGGATGTGTGCGCTTTGGGGACCTTTAACAAAATGTGATTGACAGAACGGGTGTTGTATGTGGAGGATGAGGGCTGCAGTAGGTATCTCAGATAGGGGTGAGTGAGGCCTAAGAGGTTTTTATAAATAAGCATCAACCAGTGGGTCTTGCGACGGGTATGCAGAGATGACCAGTTGACAGAGGAGTATATGTGTCTTATAAGGAGCATTGGTGGCATATCTGAATGGTAGAGAACATCTAGCCGCTCGAGAGCACCCTTACCTGCCAATCTTTAAATTACGTGTCCGTAATCTAGCATGGGTAGGATGGTCAACTGAATCAGGGTTAGTTTGGCAGCTGGGATGAAAGAGGAGCAATTACGATAGAGGAAACCAAGTTTAGATTTAACTTTAGCCTGCAGCTTTTATATGTGCTGAGAGAAGGACAGTGTACAGTCTAGCCATACTCCCAAGTACTTGTATGAGGTGACCACCTCAAGCTGTAAACCCTCAGAGGTAGTAGTCACACTGGTGGGGATACGGGCATTCTTCTTACCAAACCATATGACTTTTGTTTTGGAGGTGTTCAGAACAAGATTAAGGGCAATGAAAGCTTGTTGGATACTATGAAAGCTTCGTTGTAGAGCGTTTAACACAAAATCCGGGGAGGGGCCAGCTGAGTATGACTATCATCTGCATATAAATGGATGAGAGAGCTTCCTACTGACTGAGCTATGTTGTTGATGTATATTGAGAAGAGCGTGGGGCCTAGGATCGAGCCTTGGGGTACTGCCTTGGTGACAGGCAGTGGCTGAAACAGCAGATGTTCTGACTTTATACACTACACTCTTTGAGAGAGGTAGTTAGCAAACCAGGCCAAAGGATCCTCAGAGACACGAATACTTCTTAGCTGGCCCACAAGAATGGAATTTTCTACCGTACCAAAAGCTTTGGCCAAGTCAATAAAAATAGCAGCACAACATTGCTTAGAATCAAGGGCAATGGTGAGATCATTTAGGACCTTTAAAGTTGCATAGACACATCCATAACCTGAGCGGAAACCAGATTGTATACCAGAGAGAAAACTATAGAGATCAAGAAAGCCAGTCAGTTGATTACTGACAAGTTTTTCCAACACTTTTGATAAACAGGGCAAAATAGAAATTGGCCAATAACAGTTAGGATCAGCTTGATCTCCACCTTTAAATAAAGGACACACAGTGGCTGCCTTCCAAGCAATAGGAACCTCCCCAGAGAGGAGAGAAAGATTTCCAAACAGGGTCTAAACCATCTGCTCAAATGTTTTTTTGGGGGTCAAGTTTAACCTGTCTGGGCTAGGGGGCAGTATTTTCACGGCCGGATGAAAAACGTACCTAAATTACGCAGGTTACTACTCTGGCCCAGAAACGAGAATATGCATATTATTAGTAGATTTGGATAGAAAACACTCTGAAGTGTCTAAAACTGTTTCAATGGTGTCTGTGAGTATAACAGAACTTATATGGCAGGCAAAAACCTGAGAAAATGTCAACCAGGAAGTGGAGGATCTGAGAATTGTAGTTCTTTCTAGTCCCTTTCGAAACTACAGTATCCGTGGGGTTACGTTGCACTTCCTAAGGCTTCCATTGGCTCTCTAAAGCCTTCAGAAAGTGGTTTGAGCCTTCTGCTGTCACTGGGCAGAGTATAGGAGCTCAGTTACTGAGTGGTCTGCCTGGAAACAAAGGGATTGGATATGCGCAGTCAAGCGAGCGCGTCCCTCCTTCTTTTCCTCCTTGAATGAATATGCTATTGTCCGGTTGGAATATTATCGCAACTTTACATTAAAAATACCATAAAGATTGATTTTAAACAGCGTTTGCCATGCTTCTAAGTACGGTAATGGAACATTTTCAATTTTCGTCTCTGGTTCCGCGCTCACGCATTATGCCTTTGGATAAGTGATCTGTACGCACGAACAAAATGGTGGTATTTGGACATAAATATGGATTATTTTGAACAAAAACAATATTTCTTGTGGAAGTAGCAGTCCTGGGAGTGCATTCTGACGAAGATCAGCAAAGGTTAAGAGAATATTTCTAATACTAATTCTGAGTTTAGGTTGCCCCGAACTTGGCGGGTCTCTGTATAGCTCACCGTGATGGTTGAGCTATGTACTCAGAATATTGAAAAATGTGCTTTCTCCGTAAAGCTATTTTAAAATCTGACACAGCGGTTGCATCTAGGGGTAGTCTATCTATAATTCTTTAAATAATTGTTATATATTTTGTTAACGTTTATGATGAGTATTTTTGTAAATTGATGTGCACATTCACCGCCTGCAGGGAGAAACTTTGTAGCAGGGCAGGGGAAAAAGGAGGAGCATCGGGGCTCGTCTCTTTAGAAGGTGTGGCAGATTAGGAAATATTGGACGGCAAGGAGGCATGGCTGAATCAAATAGGAATCCTGACTTAATGAAGTGGTGACTAAAGAGCTCAGCCATGTACTCCAGTAACAAGCACATCATCAACATTAAGGGACATGGGCAGCTGTGAGGAGGAGGGTTTATTCTCCAAGACTAACCATTTTCCCAGAACTTCTTGGGGTTAGACCTACAGAGAGAGAACTGCTCTATTAAGTAACTAACTTTGGTTTTTCCGAATTGCCTGATAAGAGAATAGAAATGGAATAGAGAAGGAATAGAGAAGGAATAGAGATTGAATATAGATTGGATAAAGCCGAATTGAGATGAAATACAGACTGAATACAGAGGGAATAGAAATGGAATGGAGAAGGAATAGAGAGGGATTATAGAAGGAACAGTAAAAGGGAATAGAGATGGAATCAAGATGAAATAGAGATGGAATAGAGTGGATTGGAGATGGAATAGAGATGGAATAGAGATGGAATAGAGAGGGAATAGAGAGGGAATAGAGAGGGAATAGAGAGGGAATAGAGATGGACTATAGATGAAGTAGAGGGAATAGAGGGGGAATTGAGAGGGAATAGAGAGGGAATAGAGAGGGAATAGAGATGGAATAGAGAGGAATGGATAGGGAAAATAGAGTGATTATAGGTGGAATAGTGAGCGAATAGAGAGGGAATACAGAGGGAATAGAGATGGAATGGAGAGGAAAATGGAGATGGAGTAGAGAGAGAATAGCGATGGAATAGCAAGGAAATAGAGATGGAAAAGAGATGAAATAGAGAGGGAATAGATATGTAATAAAGATTAAATAGAGAAAGAATATAAATGGAATAGAGCTGGAATTGAGATGGAATAGAGAGAGAATAGAGAGGGAATATAGATTTAATAGATAGTGAATATATATGGTCTATAGAGGGAATAGAGGGGGAATTGATAAGGAATAGAGATGGAAAGAGATTGAATTTAGATGGATTAGAGATGGAATAGAGAATAATGGATAGGGAACAGACAGGGAATATAGGTGGAATATTGAAGGAATAGAGAGGGAATACAGAAGGAAGATGGAACGGAGAGGAAATAGAGATGGAATAGAGAGGGATTAGAGATGGAACAGCGAGGGAATCGAGATGGAATAGAAATGTAATAGAGTGGGAATAGAGGTTGAATGGAGAGGAAATAGAGATCGAATAGAGATGGATTAGAGATAGAATAGATGGAGTAGAGAGGGAATAGATATGGAGTACAGAGGAAATAGAGATGGAAGAGAGAACAATTAGATGGAATAGAGATGGAATAGAGACGGAATAGAGATGGAAGAGAGAACAATTAGATGGAATAGAGATGGAATAGAGACGGAATAGAGATGGAAGAGAGAACAATTAGATGGAATAGAGATGGAATAGAGACGGAATAGAGATGGAATAAAAGTGGAATAGAGAGCGAATAGAGGGAATGGAGAGAGAATAGAGATGGAATAGAGATGGAATAGCCTATACTTTGAACTGCAGCAGTGTCCTTTTACAGAGGAAACACCTGATTCATTCTTGTTATTATTGTTGCAGAACCAAATGTCTGGATAAAATATACTTATTTAGTCTTGCAATGCAACAGTGATTGAGAACATTGTCATTTGATAAAGTGTTTTCTAAAATATAGGTTTCAATATATACAGTGAGGGAAAAAAGTATTTGATTCCCACCTGATTTTGTAAGTTTGCCCACTGACAAAGAAATGATCAGTCTATAATTTTAATGGTAGGTTTATTTGAACAGTGAGAGACAGAATAACAACAAAAAAATCCAGAAGAACGCATGTCAAAAATGTTATAAATTGATTTGCATTTTAATGAGGGAAATAAGTATTTTGACATGCTTTTTTCTGGGTTTTTTTGTTGTTATTCTGTCTCTCACTGTTCAAATAAACCTACCATTAAAATTATAGACTGATCATTTCTTTGTCAGTGGGCAAACGTACAAAATCAGCAGGGGATCAAATACTTTTTTCCCTCACTGTACTAACACCTTCCTAGTTCCCTTTTTTTCTTTACAAAATTCAGAAAAGGTTACACCTTTAAAGAGGTTTTATATCAGAAAGCCATGTAACGGTAGATGAATACCTTACGGTGATTTAGATAGAGTTTCTTCTGGGCTGGGGAACTGAAAGGGAATGAATTGTGTTTTGTATTATTCAAAGTTGTGGGCAGAGGGGTCTAGAGAGAGAGAGCTGGGTTTAGTGGACTGGAGAGAAATCTGGGAAGAGAGTAATCGAGAGCATGTTAGAGAAAGAGAGGACTGGAGAGAAAGAGCTGGGAAGAGGGGACTGGAGAGAAAGAGAGGGAAAGAGAGGACTGGAGAGAAAGAGCTGGGAATAGAGGACTGGAGAGAAAGAGCTGGGAATAGAGGACTGGAGAGAAAGTGCTGGGAAGAGAGGACTGGAGAGAAAGAGCTGGGAAGAGTAAGTGAATCTGATCAAACCTGATCAAAGGTGCATTATACATCACAGTTGCTAAAGCCCTTCTCTTCTCCCTGGCACTTCTGGGTCAGTGTGTGTGTGTGTGTGTGTGTGTGTGCCTGCGTGCGTGCGTGCGAGTTTGCGTACAGTAGGTGTGTGTACGTGTATGTGTGCGTGCGTGCGTGTGTGTGCGTGCGTGTGCGTGCATGTGTATGCCTGCATGCGAGTGTGTGTGTGTGTGTGTGTAGGTGCGTGTACATGTGTACATATCTATGTGTGTGAATGTGTGCATGCATGTTTGTCCCTGTATGAGCCAAACTATAATTGTCAGTCTGTGAAGGCATTGCTCACACCTGGGCTTCCCCTGACTCAATCCTCCCCTGTGATTGGCTGCAGATGTCTGTATGCAAATGATGTCAAATTGCAAATACCAGGAACCAATTTGTAGCAATTTCTCACCTCTTTTTCATTCAGCTGCTCACTGCCATAGAAATGCATCAGCCAGAAAGGCAGTGTGTATTAACAGCAAAACCAGCATAAAGAACATCCACAGGAGGAAATCAACAAAGAACAGAACTTTGCTGCTGAAGCCCAGGTGTGAGCAAAGCCTTCACAGAAAGACAATTATAGTTTGGCTCATACGAGGACAAATATGCATGCAAACATTCATACATTCTTAGAGAGCAGAAAGGACAATGTTGCTTATAATGTTGCTGAGTTTACTCCAGAGGTCAGATGCTTGTCCTTTCAGCTCTCTATATTATTTGTTATTTTTCAGTCTTTGCTGCTCTATTTCTTATTTTCAAAGGAAGAGTTGGAAACAGTGTCGGAATATTCAACTCCCACATCTGGAACTAGAACCAGTGTGTGTGTGTGTGTGTGTGTGTGTGTGTGTGTGTGTGTGGACATGTTTAACTATTCTTGTCAGGACTTCTCGTCCCCACAAGAATAGTAAACAAACAGAAATTTGACCAACTGGGGACATTTTGCTATTTGTAGGGGGTTTATGGTTAAGGTTAAAATTAGTGTTAGGGTTATAATTAGGTTTAGGGTTAGGGTTAGGAGCTAGGGTTAGGTTTAGGGTTAGGGTTAGGAGCTAGGGTTAGGGTTAAGGTTACGTTTTTGGGTTAAGGTTAGGATTAGGGTAAGAGTACGGGTTAGGTTTAGGGTTAGGAGCTAGGGTTAGGGTTAAGGTTAAGTTTTTGGGTTAAGGTTAGGATTAGGGTAAGAGTACGGGTTAGGGTTAGGTTTAGGGTTAGGGGAAACAGGATTTTGAATGGGACTGAATTGTGTGTCCCCACAAGGTTAGCTGTACAAGACTGTGTGTGTGTGTGTGTGTGTGTGTGTGTGTGTGCTTTTGTGTTTTAAAACGTGTGTTTTTCTGTCATCCTACCTGTGTCTACCTAATGAAGACCGTTGTGTATTGCCTTATTTCTGCTTGGTCGATTTCAATACTCAGGGCAACAACAACAACAACGACGACACATGATTGTGATGACAAAGCTGAAAATACAAGTAAGGACAACAATAACACAATTATTGTGCAGTCCCAACATTCTGTCCTCCTAAGGGAACATGGAGCTAGGAGTGATGCAGATTAAAGTAACAGGAGTGTTCTAGTCCTGGGGCCAGCCTCCTAAAACAGCCCCAGGGAAGAGGAGCTACATGAAGTGTTCACTCTCAGCAAGTCCACCAGGGTTAGTGTGTACCCCATGCTTCACATTACTGTTAATGAATAGGATGGTTAGTACTAACACAGACACACACACACACACACTCATGCACACACGTTGGTACACACACGTTGGCACGTACACACAGCCACACAGACACACATGCACACACAAATTAGCCATTAGCCGAAGATATACCATCCAAACTGAGTCAGCAAGCCTAGTACGTATTCTCCTTTTCTTCTGGAAACTAACAAACACACACTTAGTTAGATACAGCAACAAAAACAAGAACAAGAGAATGATTATACTGTACATATTGACAGATACTAATACAGTAATCACAGATGTCTCTCTATATGTTAGCTCTCTGTCTGCTGTCTCTCAATCCGTCTTTCGTTCTCTCTTTCTCTCTAGAACGGGGGAGCCGGTATGTTGCACCAGTTGATTAAGGCTTTGGTTGCCGGGCAACAGGGTAATTAAAGGGATTAATTATACAGCCTGGCGCCGCAGTACAATGGAAAACACATCTCAAACACACACACTTTCACACACACACACACACACACACACACACTTTCACACACACACACTTTCACACACACACACACACTTTCACACACACACACACACACACACACACACACACACACACACACACACACACACACACACACATACACACACAATGGGCGTATATCATTTATACAGTGTACTGCACAGACACAGTAGGTGTACATAATTTACACAGTTTACTGCAAACAATAGCAATTACGTTGCTAAATGCTTCTCCAACTCAACTCTACCTAACACAGAAGTTATAAAATTAGAATAGAACCATCAATAAACTATACTGATGTCACTTGTTAAATCCACTTAAATCAGTGTAGATGACGGGGAGGAGACAGCTTAAAGAAGGATTTTTAAGCCTTGAGACATGGAATGTGAATGTGTGCCATTCAGAGGATGAATGGGCAAGACACAATATTTAAGAGCCTTTGAATAGGGTATGGTAGTAGGTGCCAAGCCCGCCAGTTTGTTTGAAAAACTGCAACGCTGCTAGGTTTTGTTCATGCTCAACAGATTCCCGTGTGCATCAATAACGGTCCACCACCCAAAGGACATTCAGTCAACTTCACACACCTGTGGGAAGCATTGGAAGGGAAACGGGATGCCTAGTCCGTTGCACAGCTGAATGCATTCAACTGAAATGGGTGTTCTGCATTTAACCCAACCCCTCTGAATCAGAGAGGTGAAGGGGGCTGACTTAATTGATGTCCTTGTCATCAGCTCCCCGGGTAACAGGTGTTGTTTGGGGGTTAACTGCCTTGCTCAAGGGCAGAATGGCTGATTTTGCCCCCTGACCTAACGCTCTTAACCGCATTGGCTACCTGCCGCCCCTCTTGAGTCAACAATAGCCAGCATCTCTGTGGAACACTTTTGACACATTGTAAAGTCCATGGCCCGACGAATTGAGACTGTTCTGGGGGCAAAAGGGGGTTTAACTCAATAGTAGGAAGGTGTTCTTAATGTTTGTACACTCAGTGTATTTTACATACATGGATTACCAACTGGGGCAGACCCTTGACTTTTTCCACATTTTGTTACGTTACAGCCTTATTAAACAAAACCATTTCCTCATCAATCTACACACAATACCCCATAATGCAGAATCGAAAACAGGTTTTTAGGAAAATTTGCACAAAAAAACAAACAGAAATACTTTATTTACATAAGTATTCAGACCCTTTGCTATGAGACTAGAAATGGAGCTCAGGTGCGTCCTCTTTCCATTGATCATCCTTGAGATGTTTCTACAACTGGATTGGAGTCCACCTGTGGTAAATTCAAATGATTTGAAGTAATTTGGAAAGGAACACACCTGTCTATTTAATGTCACACAGTTGACAGTGCATGTCAGAGCAAAAACCAGGCCATGAGGTCGAAGGAATTGTCCGTGGAGCTCAAACATGATTGTGTCGAGGCACAGATCTGGGGAACGGTACCTGCAAATTTCTGCATTATTGAAGGTCCCCAAGAACACAGTGGCCTACATCATACTTAAATGGAAGAAAATTTAAGTGTCACGTCCTGACCAGTATAGGGGTTATTTGTTATTGTAGTTTGGTCAGGACGTGGCAGAGGGTATTTGTTTTATGTGGTTCGGGGTGGTGGTTTGTTTAGAAGGGTGTTTGATTTATTATTTCCGGGTTTTGGGTTATGTTCTATGCTTTTGTATTTCTATGTTTTTTCTAGTTTAGTATTTTCTATGTTAGGTAATTGGGTGTTGGACTTTCAATTGGAGGCAGGTGTTTGTAGTTGCCTTTGATTGAGAGTCCTATATATAGGGATGTGTTTCTGCATTGCGTTGGTGTAGCCTGCAAAACTGTTTCCTGTCGTCGTTTCGTTGTTTATTGTTTTTTGGTGTTCACATTCAATAAATATAATGATGAGCACTCAACCCGCTGCGCCTTGGTCCTCTCTCTCCTACGACAGCCGTTACATAAAGCAAGCAAGACTCTTCCTAGAGCTGGACAATCGGCCAAACGGAGCAATCAGGGGAGAAGGGCATTGGTCAGGGAGGTGAAAAAGAACCCGATGGTCACTCTGGCCGAGCTCCAGCGTTCCTCTGTGGAGATGCGATAAGGACAATCATCTCTGCAGCATTCCACCAATCAGGCCTTTATGATAGAGTAGCCACTCCTCAGTAAAAGGCACATGACAGCCCACTTGGAGTTTGCCAAAAGGCACATAAAGGAATCTCAGACCATGAGAAACAAGATTCTCTGGTCTGATGACAAAAAGATTGAACTCTTTGGACTGAATGTCAAGCGTCAAGTCTGGAGGAAACCTGGCACTAGCTCTACGGTGAAGCACAGTGGTGGCACATCATGCTGTGGGGTTGTTTTTCAGCGGCAGTGACTGGGAGACTACTCAGGATCAAGGGAAAGATGAATGGAGAAAAGTACTGAGAGATCCTTGATGAAAACCTGCTCCACAGCGCTCAGGACTTCAGTCTTGGGTGAAGGTTCATCTTCCAACAGCACAACGATCCTAAGCAAACAGCCAAGACAATGCAGGAGTGGCTTCGGGACAAGTTTCTGAATGTCCTTGAGTGGCCAAGCCAGAGCCAAGACTTGAACCCGATTGAACATCTCTGGAGAGACCTGAAAATAGCTGTGCTGCAACGCTCCCCATACAACCTGACAGAGCTTGAGAGAATCTGCAGAGAAGAATGGGAGAAACTCCCCAAATACAGGTGTGCCAAGCTTGTAGCGTCATACACAAGTTGACTCAAAGATGTAATTGCTGCCAAATGTGCTTCAACAAAGTACAGGGTCTGAATACTTAAGTAAATGCCTATATCATTTATTTTTAATTAAAAAAATTAAAAGAAATTTTAAAACAAGTTTTTGCTTTGTCATTATGGGGTATTGTGAATAGATTAATAAGAAGATTGATAAGAAGAAAAAAAGCATTTAAGCAATTTTAGAATAAGCGTAACAAAATGTGGCAAATGTAAAGGGGTCTGAATACTACCCTAATGCACTGTATACAGTGGCTTGCGAAAGTATTCGCTCCCCTTGGCATTTTTCCTATTTTGTTGCCTCACATACTGCAATAAAAATTGATTTTTGAGGGGTTTGTATCTTTTGATTTACACAACATACGTACCAATTTGAAGATGCAAAATATTTTTTATTGTGAAACAAACTAGAAATAATTATTGAGATTTTTTGCTCATTCTTCAAGGAATAACTGCTCCAGCTCCTTCAAGTTGGATGGGTTCCGCTGGTGTACAGCAATCTTTAAGTCATACCACAGATTCTCAGTTGGATTGAGGTCTGGGTTTTGACTAGGACATTCCAAGACATTTAAATGTTTCCCCTTAAACCACCCAAGTGTTGCTTTCGCAGTATGCTTAGAGTCATTGCCCTGCTTGAAGGTGAACCTCTTTCCCATTATGAAATCTCTGAAAGACTGAAACAGGTTTCCCTCTAGACTTTCCCTGCATTTAGCACCATCCATTTTCCCTTCAATTCTGACCAGTTTCCCAGTCCCTGCCGATGAAAAACATCCCCAGCTGCCACCACCATGCTTCACTGTGGGGATTATGTTCTCGGGGTGATGCGAGGTGTTGGGTTTGCGCCAGACGTAGCATTTTCCTTGATGGCCAAAAAGCTCAATTTTAATCTAATCTGACCAGATTACCTTCTTCCATATGTTTGGGGAGTCTCTCACACAAACGTGTTTGTTTATTTCTTTCTTTAAGCAATGGCTTTTTTCTGTCCACTCTTCCGCAAAGCCCAGCTCTGTGGAGTGTACGACTTAAAGTGGTCCTATGGACAGATACTCCAATCTCCGCTGTGGAGCTTTGCAGCTCCTTCAGGGTTATCTTTGGTCTCTTTGTTGCCTCTCTGATTAATGCCCTCCTTGCCTGGTCTGTGAGTTTTGGTGGGCGGCCCTCTCTTGGCAGGTTTGTTGTGGTGCCATATTCTTTCCATTTTTTAATAATGGATTTAATGGGGCTCTGTGGGATGTTCAAAGTTCCTGATATTTTTTTTTATAACCCAACCCTGATCTGTACTTCTCCAAAACTTTGTCCCTGACCATTTTGGAGAGCTCCTTGGTCTTCATGGTGGTGCTTGCTTGGTGGTGCCCCTTGCTTAGTGGTGTTGCAGAATCTGGTGCCTTTCATAACAGGTGTGTATATATATATATATACTGAGATTATGTGACAGATCATGTGACACTTAGATTGCCCAGAGGTGGACTTTATTTAACAAATTATGTGACTTCTGAAGGTTGTACCAGATCTTATTTAGGGGCTTCATAGCAAAGGGGGTGAATAGGTTTCTTCCTAGGTTTTTGGCCTTTCTCAGGAGTTTTTCCTAGGGAGTTTTTCCCAGCCACCGTGCTTCTTTCACATGCATTGCTTGCTGTTTGGGGTTTTAGGCTGGGTTTCTGTACAGCACTTTGAGATTTCAGCTGATGTACGAAGGGCTATATAAATAAATGTGATTTGAATACATATGCACGCACCACATTTGTTTTTTATTTTTCCCAATTTTTTGAAAGAAGTTCTTTTTTTCATTTCACTTCAGCAATTTGGACTATTTTGTGTATGTCCATTACATGAAATCCAAATAAAAATCTATTTAAATTACAGGTTGTAATGCAACAAAATAGAAAAAACGGAAAGGTGGATGAATACTTTTGCAAGTCACTATACATGCCAATACAGCTGTCTGTGTAGGTTGAGTGTATCTGAGTTCTGTATTGCAGTTCTTTTAAGTAACATTCATATTCATAAAATTACCATAGGCCGAATTAGGTATTTTTGACTGGGGTCCATATTCTGACCCCAAAGGACTTAAAAAATATATATACTGCTCAAAAAAATAAAGGGAACACTTAAACAACACAATGTAACTCCAAGTCAATCACACTTCTGTGAAATCAAACTGTCCACTTAGGAAGCAACACTGATTGACAATAAATTTCACATGCTGTTGTGCAAATGGAATAGACAACAGGTGGAAATTATAGGCAATAAGCAAGACACCCCCAATAAAGGAGTGGTTCTGCAGGTGGAGACCACAGACCACTTCTCAGTTCCTATGCTTCCTGGCTGATGTTTTGGTCACTTTTGAATGCTGGCGGTGCTTTCACTCTAGTGGTAGCATGAGACGGAGTCTACAACCCACACAAGTGGCTCAGGTAGTGCAGAACATCCAGGATGGCACATCAATGCGAGCTGTGGCAAGAAGGTTTGATGTGTCTGTCAGCGTAGTGTCCAGAGCATGGAGGCGCTACCAGGAGACAGGCCAGTACATCAGGAGACGTGGAGGAGGCCGTAGGAGGGCAACAACCCAACAGCAGGACCGCTACCTCCGCCTTTGTGCAAGGAGGAGCAGGAGGAGCACTGCCAGAGCCCTGCAAAATGACCTCCAGCAGGCCACAAATGTGCATGTGTCTGCTCAAACGGTCAGAAACAGACTCCATGAGGGTGGTATGAGGGCCCGACGTCCACAGGTGGGGGTTGTGCTTACAGCCCAACACCGTGCAGGACGTTTGGCATTTGCCAGAGAACACCAAGATTGGCAAATTTGCCACTGGCGCCCTGTGCTCTTTACAGATGAAAGCAGGTTCACACTGAGCACGTGACAGACGTGACAGAGTCTGGAGACGCCTTGGAGAACGTTCTGCTGCCTGCAACATCCTCCAGCATGACCGGTTTGGCGGTGGGTCAGTCATGGTGTGGGGTGGCATTTCTTTGGGGGGCTGCACAGCCCTCCATGTGCTCGCCAGAGGTAGCCTGACTTCCATTAGGTACCGAGATGAGATCCTCAGACCCCTTGTGAGACTGTATGCTGGTGCGGTTGGCCCTGGGTTCCTCCTAATGCAAGACAATGCTAGACCTCATGTGGCTGGAGTGTGTCAGCAGTTCCTGCAAGAGGAAGGCATTGATGCTATGGACTGGCCCGCCCGTTCCCCAGACCTGAATCCAATTGAGCACATCTGAGACATCATGTCTCGCTCCATCCACCAACGCCACGTTGCACCACAGACTGTCCAGGAGTTGGCGGATGCTTTAGTCCAGGTCTGGGAGGAGATCCCTCAGGAGACCATCCGCCACCTCATCAGGAGCATGCCCAGGCGTTGTAGGGAGGTCATACAGGCACATGGAGGCCACACACACTACTGAGCCTCATTTTGACTTGTTTTAAGGACATTACATCAAAGTTGGATTAGCCTGTAGTGTGGTTTTCCACTTTAATTTTGAGTGTGACTCCAAATCCAGACCTCCATGGGTTGATAAATTGGATTTCCATTGATTATTTTTGTGTGATTTTGTTGTCAGCACATTCAACTATGTAAAGAAAAAAGTATTTAATAAGATTATTTCTTTCATTCAGATCTAGGATGTGTTGTTTAAGTGTTCCCTTTATTTTTTTGAGCAGTGTATATATGGATCAGGGATTTGAACCGATACAGGGAACCGAACCCCGAAAATCAAAAACATTTGCATGCAACAGAACCGAGAACGAAACTGATCTATACTGTTCCTGAACAGAGCAGCTTTATTAAAAGCACAAATAATATCGTTATTTTACCTTCTGGGGATTTTTTTTAAAGTTCCGTAAAAAATGCAACTAAGCGCCAGTTTAAAGTCCTCACTCTGTCACTCAGAAATGTATTCCAGTGTCTGCCTGCCTGACTGTTGAAAATATTTGCTAGTGTGTATGTGTGTGTAGGCTACCTGCCCCTCCCCCTCGTAGCATAGTTCACTGTAGCCTACTGACATTACAAACGTGATTCAGAAATTAGGCAGAGAGATTTTTAATTAGAGAAGAATGGATAAAAGTTTTTAATGCTAATTAAGGATACTATAGTTATCCCATTTCACATTGGTTTTATTAACTACATTGAGGTAAAATGTTACATTTATTTTAATTGTGCCGCTTTGCACACACACAAGCTTGTTAGCTACAGTAGCTAGCTAAGGCATTCAAAGGCATTCAAAGTTCCTTAAAAGAAGCCACTTCTCCGTAGATATAATTATGTGGGACTAAATCAGATAATGCATGTCATAACAAGATGCCCAGTGCTTCAAGCCACGTTTCTTCCTTCACCCTGTCTTGCTCTCTCCTCAACCGCAAAATTTCAGTCACATCAAGTGCCCTACACTTGTCTGTCAAATGCATGCAAATAGCTTGCCTACTCCATAGCAAGTTGTTTTATCCACACTTGTTGGCGTAATAATTGAATGTCGAGCTAGCTAAATGTATAAACTGTATTTGACTGTTTGTTTATTCCATGTGTAACTCTGTGTTGTTGTATGTGTCGACCTGCTATGTTTTATTCTTGGCCAGGTTGCAGTTGTAAATGAGAACTTGTTCTCAACTAGCCTACCTGGTTAAATAAAGGGGAAATAAAATAAAAAAATAATTTCAGATGTTTAAAAAGGAACAATATAAACCATTATTTTTTGGGGATTCGAACCTGTTCAGATCTTTATTTTGCTGGTTGGAACAGTGGAATGAAACAAAAAAATAATGGTTCTGTTCAGAACTAAACAATTGTGGTTCCAAATCCTGATAATTAATACAGAAACACTGAACAGTGATTTAGATTTCGGGACCTTGGGCTTTATCTGCGCAAAGCATTGTTTTCAGATATTAACCTGTTACATCTAGGGGGCAGTAATTTCACGGCTGGATAAAAAACGTACCCGATTTAATCTGATTATTAGTCCTGCCCAGAAACTGGAATATGCATATAATTATTAGCTTTGGAGAGAAAACACTCCAAAGTTTCTGAAACTGTTTGAATGGTGTCTGTGAGTATAACAGAACTCCTATGGCAGGCAAAAACCTGAGATGCTTCTGTTCAGGAAGTACCCTGTCTGAACATTTCTTGCCCTTCTTTATTATCTCTGTCGTTTACAAAGGATCTCTGCTCTTACGTGACACTTCTCACGTCAACAATGGAGTCTCACAGCCCGGGAAAAACAGGAATGATGTCATTCAAAGCCCTGGCTGAAGCACACGAGAGCAAATGCTGAGTGGTCAGTCAATGGACTAAGCCTTAGGCGCGTGACACGCCCCGCCCCCGGCTTTCGGTTTTTTCCTCAGTTTACAGACAGGCAGATTCCCGGTCGGAATATTATCGCTTCTCTACGAGATAAATTGCATAAATATTGGTTTTAAACAGCGGTTGACATGCTTCGAAGTACGGTAATGGAATATTTCGAAATTTTTTGTCATATTTTGCGTCATGCTCGTGGCCGAGATTTAGCGTTGGGATAGTGTCTAGAACGCACGAACAAAACGTCGCTGTTTGGATATAACGATGGATTATTTGGGACCAAACCTACATTTGTTATTGAAGTAGAAGTCCTGGCAGTGTATTCTGATGAAGAACAAGCAAGGTAAGAACATTTTTCTTATAGGAAATGTGATTTTGGTGAAGGCTACACTGGGTGGGTGTCTAAATAGCTAGCCCTGTAACGCCGGGCTATGTACTTACATTATTGCAAAATGTGCTTCATCCGAAAAGCTATTTTAAAATCGGACATATCGAGTGCATAGAGGAGTTCTGTATCTATAATTCTTAAAATAATTGTTATGCTTTTTGTGAACGTTTATCGTGAGTAATTTAGTAAAATCACCGGAAGTGTTCGGTGGGAATGCTAGTTCTGAACGTCACATGCTAATGTAAAAAGCTGGTTTTTGATATAAATATGAACTTGATTGAACAGACATGCATGTATTGTATAACACAATGTCCTAGGTGTGTCATCTGATGAAGATCATCAAAGGTTAGTGCTGCATTTAGATATGGTTTGGGTTTATGTGACATGATATGCTAGCTTGAAAAATGGCTGTGTGATTATTCCTGGCTGGGTACTCTGCTGACATAATCTAATGTTTTGCTTTCGCTGTAAAGCCTTTTTGAAATCGGACAGTTTGGTTAGATAAAGGAGAGTCTTGTCTTTAAATAGCTGTAACATAGTCATATGTTTGAAAAGTGTAAGTTTTCGGATTTAGAGGAGTTTGAATTTCGCGCCCCGCCCATCATTGGATATTGGAGCAGACGTTCCGCTAGCGGAACGTGTAGATGTAAGAGGTTTTAACCATCGAGGTTTTCACATCCCAGATGTCAGAACTGTTTTGTAGTGAATTCTTATTTCATAACCCATTAAGGTACTCACCTTATAGATACCTAAAGTGCAGAGTATATAAAAAATGTAGAGGGTACAATCGCAGATTGCTGTTGTCACGAATCGGCTCAAAGTTCGTAACAGAAAGGGAGACAACGTGGAGATAAGGAATAGCAAAATATATTTATTAACTAAAGTAAACTAAATATAATTAACAATGGTGTATGTAGACAGTAATCAGTAGTGTACGTGAGTGGTTGCGTGCATAAATGTGATAATGAGGGGTGTTGAAAGGTGCCAATGCAAACAACCAAGAACAACCACAAAACCACAAAAATGCCACAACCGAAATCTGTGTCTGCATGGAGAGAGTCTCCCGAATGAATGGGGAAGAGGTGGATTTATCCTTTCGCTGACGACCCGGGAACTTCTTAAGGAAAACAAGAGCAAAGAGAGACTACGGCTGACAGAGTGGGAGGCCCCCCCCCCCCATAAAACCGGGGACCAACTAGGACCCCGGAACACCATACTAGTCACACAAACAAATACTGCCCTGGATCCTAATAGAAGAACCCCCCTGCATCACAAATGACCCATCCAGCATTCCAAATTGATGGGGGGTTACATGTTCACACTTCCACTTGCCCCAGCCAACCTTGTTCTCACCAGACCTCAGCAACCTTTGAGCACAGGAAGCAACCTCTAAGAGGAAAGAAGAAAATGAGACCAAAAGGGAACAGACAGGAGAGATAGAACAGGACAATACCACAATACCACACACAAAATAGCAGTGGTCAGTCACGTGGATATTCGGGAACAGGGCGCACAAGAGAGCGGCAGCAACATTATCAGTCCCCTGCATGTGTCACACATCGAGATGGAATGCCTGTAAAAATAAACACCATCTCATTATCCTCTGGTTAGGACACATCATGGACCTCAAAATTGTGAGAGGGTTATGGTCGGTGTAGACCACAATAGGTACTACTCCCGACCTGACATACACCTCGAAGTGTTGTAGCACCCATATGAGTGCTAGCGCTTCTTTTTCAATGACCGAGTAGTTCAACTGATATGGTTAAACATTTTGGAAAAGAAATTAACAGGTCTCTCAACACCAGACACATCTGCTGCAGCAAAACTGCACCTGCTCCCACCTGCAAGGCAAATGACAAATCCATGTGAGGAGGAGACAGCACCGGAGTTGAGGTAAGCAACCTCTTTGCATCTTCAAAAGCCTGTTGACAATAATAAAACAGCCTTAGCTTTCAGCAAGGGAGCGACCACAGTAGAGAAGCTCCTACAAAAACTACAGTAATTACCAATCATTCCAAAGAAATGCATCAGTTCCTTTTTAGTAGTTGGTGGAAAAGCATCAATAGCTACCACCTTAGCCTGAACAGGATGCACTTCACCCTGCCCAACCACCTTTCCAAAGTATGTAACGGTCGCCTGAGCAAACTCACATTTAGCGTAGGCGGTGCGCAGCTAGGCGGTCGAACAAGGCTTGAATAATTTATTTTACTAGGCAAGTCAGTTAAGAACAAATTCTTATTTTCAATGACGGCCTAGCAACAGTGGGTTAACTACCTTGTCAGCTCGGGGATTCAAACTTGCAACAACTAGCCCAACGCTCTAACCACTAGGCTACCCTGCCGCCCCAAATATGGGACAGATGTTCCTCCCAAGTATCTGCATATATCACTACATCGTCCAGATAAACAGCGCACCCGGCCAGACCGGAGACAATCCTGCTCATAAGTCGCTGAGAAGTGGCAGGTGCATTACGCAAGCCGAAACTCATAACCGAATACGAGTACAGACCAGATGGTGTAATAAAGGCAGAGATTTCACATGTCCTACTCGTCAGTGGCACCTGCCAATAGCCCTTTAACAGGTCAAATTTGCTCACAAACTTAGCTGCTCCGACTTGATCAACGCAGTCCTGCATCCGAGGAAGAGGAAATTAATCTGGCTTAGTGACTGTTTACCTTACGGTAGTCCGTACAAAATCTGTTTGTCCCATCCAGTTTACTGACCAAGATACAGTGAGAAGCCCAACTGGAGAAAGGCTCTGCAATCTCACTCTCCAGCATGTACCTGACCTCAGCATCCAGACAATGCAGTTTCTGAAGAAACTCTATAGAACCAATGACAAATGGGGTCAGCATCTCCAACGTCAATATCATGTTCAATTAAGTTTGTACGTGTAGGTGTATCCCAAAAAATAATGGAAATCTTAGAATCAGACCTAGCATCTCTTCCCACACATCAACAGGTAGATGAGCGAGAAGGCTGTCTAAAATATCCAGTGTCTCTGAATTTTTCAATCTACCCTGCGGTATGCAATCGGGACCAGGAACAACATCTTCCTCATGCACGGACCTAGCATGACAAGAACCCAGCGAAATAACAGTATCGGCCAAAATAACAGGTTTACCGTTCTCTGTAGACTCCCACTGTTCAGCCTCAGAGGGACGTGCATAATAGGGTTTTAACAAATTTACATGGCACAGTTGGTGTGCTTTTCACCGTTCTGGAGTGGCAACTAGATAGTTTGCTCAGTGCACTGGCTCACAACCGTATATGGACCTTGAAACTTGGCTTAAAAAGGAGAACCAACAATTGGCAGCAGAGCAAGAACCTGGTCACCTGGACTAAAGTGACAAGGCTCAGTTTGCCAATCAAATATGCCCTTCATTCTCTCCTGTGAAGATGATAGCTTCTCTTTAGCAATTTCACCAGCGGCATACAGGCAATCACAGGAAATCATACATAAGATAACAGGGACTGAGGGGGCTTGGGAGACTTACAGTAATCCTGGAGAACGGATAGGGTGCGTGGACTTCTATGTCCAAACAAGGTCATTTGGACTGAAACCCGTGCTCTCCTGTGAAACCTTCCTAGCGGCTAACAGTAACCCCTCCTCCCAATCCTTATCCATCTCAGTACAATTAGCTCAACAAAGACTTAACCTGTTTGGGCTAAGGGGCAGTATTTTCACGGCCGGATGAAAAACGTACCCAATTTAAACAGGTTACTACTCTGGGCCAGAAACTAGAATATGCATATTAGAAAACACTCTGAAGTTTCTAAAACTGTTTGAATGATGTCTGTGAGTATAACAGAACTCATATGGCAGGCAAAAACCTGAGAAAGATCCAAGCAGGAAGTGGAAAGTCTGAGAATTGTAGTTCTTCTTTTGATTCTCTATCGAAGCTACAGTGTCTGTGGGGGACGTTGCACTTTCTAAGGCCTCCATTGGCTGTCTAAAGCCTTCAGAAAGGGGTTTGAGCATTTTCCTGTCACTGGGCAGATAATAGGAGCTCAGTTACTGAGTGGTCTGCCTGGCAACAAAGGGATTGGATATCCTCGGTCCCGCGAGCGCGACCCTCCTTCTTTTTCTTCTTGAATGAATATGCTATTGTCCGGTTGGAATATTATCGCAACTTTACGTTAAAAATACCATAAAGATTGATTTTAAACAGCGTTTGACATGCTTCTAAGTACGGTAATGGAACATTTTAACTTTTAGTCTCTCGTTCCGCACTTGTGCGTTATGCCTTTGGATAAGTGATCTGTACGCACGAACAAAACGGAGGTATTTGTACATAAATATGGATTATTTCGAACAAAAACAACATTTCTTGTGGAAGTAGCAGTCCTGGGAGTGCATTCTGACGAAGATCAGCAAAGGTAAGAGAATATTTCTAATACTAATTCTGAGTTTAGGTTGCCCCAAACTTGGTGGGTGTCTGAATAGCTCACCGTGATGGCTGAGCTATGTACTCAGAATATTGAAAAATGTGCTTTCTCCGTAAAGCTATTTAAAAATCTGACACAGCGGTTGCATCCAGGGGTAGTCTATCTATAATTCTTTAAATAATTGTTATATATTTTGTCAATGTTTATGATGAGTATTTTTGTAAATTGATGTGCACATTCACTGGACGTTTTGGTGGGCATACATTTTCTGAACATCATGCGCCAATGTAAAATGCTGTTTTTGGATATAAATATGAACTTTATCGAACAAAACATACATGTATTATGTAACATAATGTCCTAGGAGTGTCATCTGATGAAGATCGGCAAAGGTTAGTGCTTCATTTAGCTGTGTTTTGGGTTTTATTGACACATGTCCTTGCTTGGAAAATGGCTGTGTGATTATTTTTGTCTATGTACTCTCCTAACATAATATAATGTTTTGCTTTCACTGTAAAGCCTTTTTGAAATCGGACAATGTGGTTACATCAAGGAGAAGTGTATCTTTAAAATGGTGTAAAATAGTTGTATGTTTGAGAAAGTTGAATTATGACATTTTGTTGTTTTTGAATTTGCCACCCTGATATTTCACTGGCTGTGTCCCGCAGGTGGGACGCTAGCGTCCCACCTAGCCCATAGAAGTTAACCTTACTGGGAAATCACACTTTGCAATAATCTGAGCACTGCGCCCAGAAAAATACGCATTGCGATACAGACTAACCGCCATGTTGGAGAGATCTAAAATCGAAAATACTATGTAAATAATCCATTACCTTTGATTCTCTTCATCAGATGTCACTTCCAAAGAATCCCAGGTCCATAACGAATGTAGTTTTGTTCAAAAAAGCTCATCATTTATGTCCCAAAACCTCCGTGTTGTTAGCACATGATCTAAGCCAGCCGGACTTCACTTCACATCACGAACGGAAAAAATATATTTCCGTTCATTCAAACATGTCAAACGTTGTATCGCATAAATCATTAGGGCCTTTTTTAACCAGAACATGAATAAAATTCAAGGCGGACCATTGGGTTCTCTTTTAAAACGTTTCGGAATGAGAGTACCCACCATCAACTCGCACGCCAGGTGTCTAATGGGCCATCGCCGTTCCAACGCTCTTCTTCAGTCAGATCTCACTGTAGAAGACTCAAAACACTTTGTAAAGGCTGGGGACATCTTGTGGAAGCAATAGGAAGTGCCAAAATATTCCTCCTTCCCTTTGTTTTTCAATGGTTTAGGCTTAAAGTCAATTCAACACATCAGGTATCCACTTCCTGTCAGAATCTGTCTCAGGGTTTTGCCTGCCAAATGAGTTCTGTTATACTCACAGACACCATTCAAACAGTTTTAGAAACTTTAGGGTGTTTTCTATCCATATATAATAAGTATATGCATATTCTAGTTACTGGGTAGGTGTAGGAGGCAGTTAAAAATGGGCACATATTTTTTCCAAAATTCTCAATGCTGCCCCCTAGCCCGTAGAGGTTAATTTTAAATCTGGCAAGTCCATTGTGTTCAAGAGATGTAAATCTATAATTCTTTGAATGACAATATAATATTTTACCAATGTTTTCTAATATTAATTAATTATTTTGTTGTGATGACTTGACTGCCGGTATTGGAGGGAAACGATTTCCTGAACATCAACGCCATAGTAAAACACTGTTTTTAGATATAAATATGAACTTGATAGAACTAAAAATGCATGCATTGTCTAACATAATGTCCTAGGAGTGTCATCTGATGGAGATTGTAAAAGGTTAGTGCATAATTTTAGCTGATTTTATGGTTTTGGTGACGCCTGTCTTTGAATTGACAATACACTACACACAGCTATTGTCAATGTACTCTCCTAACATAACCTAACTTTATGCTTTTGCCGTAAAACCTTTTTGAAATCGGAAAACGTGGTTAGATTAAGGAGATGTTTATCTTTCAAAGGGTGCCAGATAGTTGTATGTTTGAAAAACTTGAATTTTGACATTTATTTGGTTTCAAATTTGCCGCTCTTGAAATGCACCTGCTGTTGATAGGGTGCGCCACAGGTGGCACGCTAACGTCCCACATAGCCCAAAGAAGATAACAGGGAAAGTATTGACATACTTCTTTGTGGCATTCTCGTTAGCCTGCGCAGTGACCAGGTCGCCACGGCTCATAGAACGCATCATTGCACACGCAGAGAACACCTCTGGGAAACTGCGCACTCTCATCAGGAATCCCTACAAATGACAGCTTAGCGGAAACCACCAAAGATGGAAACACGACAGGCCATACACTCTCACCAGCCAAGTTATTCCCAAGGATAACGTCGATACCCTCAGTAGGCAACGAAGGACGCACCCCCACAACAACCTCACCTTTCACCAGTCCACAATCCAACATCAGTTTATGTAATGGAACTGACAGTGTTCAACCCTATTCCCCAAAATTTGAACACTATTCCCCGAATCAGTCTCAGCAGAGAAGGGTAACACAGACTCCAACACAAACGATTCAGAGGCACCTGTGTCTCAGGATCTTCACTGGCACTAGGTCCTTACTTCCTAACATAGACACAAAACCCTCTGTAATGAAAGGTAAATAGTCTGGGTCAATATAGACTTTCACATGCCCCTGGGCATGTGTCAGGAGTGAACTCATGTGGAACAGGTGCAGCTAACGCTGTAGGCTGAGATTTAACGTAAGCACAAATACTGATTTTTACCCCTAGCCCTGAGAACTGGACATTGATTTTTCCAATGACCCGAACCTTGACAGTAGTGACACTGTTGACCAAAGTCGGCTTTACCACGGGAGTCAGGCTCAATCCTAGTTGAATGAAACTCTGCCCGTGAAGCAAAGTATCTTGGTGAGTGAGCTCCAAATCTCTCCGAACGCCCCCACTCACTCTGAATACGGGGCTCTGCAAAGACACTTTTGAGAGTCAAAACATACTCATCCGCCAAAACTGTAGCTTCTGTGACAGTCTACTTTTCGTTCGTTAAATGTACAATCAGGGATTGTGTCCTTAAATTGCTCTAGCATAATCAGATCACACAGCCCTTGGAAAGTCATAACTGCAGAGGCAGAACACCAGCGATTAAACTGTGAAGATAATTCTCACGCAAACTCAACATGAGTCTGTTTATCATCCTTTTTAAAGTTCTAAATCGTTGGCGGTAAGCCTTAGGAACCAATTCGTAAATCTGTAACACAGCCGTTTTAACCTTATCTTAACTGACACTGTCGTCTACACTAAGAGCTGAATATGCTTCCTGCGCTTTACCAGTCAGCACACACTGCAACATTAAAGTGTGGTCAGAATCAGGCTAACTCCTAACGTCAGCAACACGCTCAAACAACAAAAAGAATGTCTCAGGGTCCTTCACATTAAATTTAGGCAACAACCGTAAGTTCCCAACAATATAAAATGTATCTGGGGCATGACCAAAAGAGGAGCTAGGTACATCTGGGTCACCTTCCCAGAGCAAACTCTCCCCTGAGAGCTTTCCTTCCCTAACCAGCTCTAGTCGCTTTTGTTGCAGCTTGCTTTTAGCACGCTCCAAATCCTGTTTAAATTCCAATTCCTTTTCATACTTTAGCCGATCAGCACGCTCCAAATCCTGTTTAAATGGCAATTATTTTTCATACTTTACACAATCATGCTCTAGCTTCTCACAATCATGCTCTAGCTGTAACAGAAGCAGTTATTTCTGCTGTTCAAAAAGAAGACTACTAGGACTAACCGATGGAGCGGCCATTGTTACATTATGGGGAGACGACAAGTCCTCAGCAGAGGCTGCCCCAGTGGTAACTTCAAGAATACCACTCTCCATCAGATTGGCCTTTAATATCAACCTAATAGAACTTTTTGGACATTTATCATTCATTTCAACCTTGTAGTGTTCTGCAACCTTCAGCTGTTCTTTAGTACATAATTCTAACAGTTCCTCTGATGAACTCATCTACATAAGACGCCATAGTCACAAGAAAATACAAAATATATATATATATATTGCTATATCTCGCTCTTCCCCTCTGCTGAGCATACCAGACCACAACCAGAGAAATGACAATCACACTGGGCACCACAGATTACAACTCAAACAAGCTGTAACAAAATATTTTTAAAAAACACCTACACCTTATTTTGTTAAGATATCATGGATAACTGCAAAAGTGTTTCTCCGGATTACATCTTCAAACTAAGGGTAACCATGGCATCCATAAAAGAGAGGGAGAAAGATCTGATGGTTCTTATGGAATTGCACACAGTTAGTGTGAACCAGAGTGACTAGACAAAACGGGCTAAGAAAGCTGTACAAACAAAACGGGAAAGACACAGAACATCTTATTTAATGAAAGTGGTTGCAGTCTGCCATGTAGCGTTCTTCCATGTATACAGGTAAGAGTCTAGCTGCATACATTATACATTTCAAATTTTGTCAGAAAGTTGTTTTCATTGCAAGTTAAAGCGTACTGTTAGCTAGCTAGATAACTGGCTGGCTCGCTAGCTAACATTGCGTATGTGATCTGTGTAGTAATACTATCTCCGAAAGTCATTTGCATTGCTAGTTATAGCCTTATGTTAGCTAGCTAACGAACATTGAACCTAGTTGGTTAGCTTTAGCTAGCTATGACAATTGGTTTGTATTGCTAGTACTCTATCGTTGGGATTAGCTACTAGTTACATGTCAAACAAAAGACTCCACTTCGCCAGATGGTTACGTGACCCATCAAGTTAGCCAGCTGAATCTGGCGGTGATTACAGCCATCTATTGTATAAATAGACTAAACTATTTGTATCTGGAATTTGTCTTTCAGCATCAGTAGGACACGCCTGACTTTCCTCCACCAGTCATACAAGGAGAATGGTTCTAACGCCTTCCATCAAAAGAGAGCTGGCCCAAGCAAGCACAGGTTACACCTGAAGCATGAGGACTTGCAGCCAGTTGTGAACTTCATCAACAAATACGCAGAGCATAATGCAACAGTATTACCAGGATGCCACCCAGGACAACAAACACTTTGGTGGAAAGCTGCTGCCAATCTCATGTGACAAAGCAGCGGTGTGGCGTCTCTACAAGGAATGGAGTCAATGACGACACTTGGTATCTAAAGCATAAATAACACACACACTGCCGGTCAAAAGTTTTAGAACACCTACTCATTCAAGGATTTTTCTTCATTTTTACTATTTTCTACATTATAGAATAATAGTGAAGACATAAACTATGAAATACCACATGTAGTAACCAAAAAAGTGTTAAACAAATCAAAATATATTTAATATTTGAGATTCTTCAAATAGCCACCCTTTGCCTTGATGATAGATTTGCACACTCTTTGCATTCTCTCAAATAGCTTCACCTGGAATGCAGGTGACTACCTCATGGAGCTGGTTGAGAAAACTAATAGCGTATTTTGATTATTTAATTTACCTTCTACATCAATGGCACTA
This sequence comes from Salmo trutta, assembly GCF_901001165.1. NCBI lineage: Eukaryota > Metazoa > Chordata > Actinopteri > Salmoniformes > Salmonidae > Salmo > Salmo trutta. Next base: position 11,473,302 of record NC_042992.1, on the reverse strand, counting down.
CTTATATTGATCTCACATTGTTTGTGTATTTTTCAGAGATACGTGTAGTATGGCTGTCTTCCTTCAAGAATCTTTTGAGAGATTGCTGGTATGGTGAAGGACAGCAGTGTGAAAGAGGTTAACATCCCACAGCTGGTTGGACTGGAGGATGGTACGGTGCTGGTGGAAAGGTATGGCTGGCACCAGCACCTGACTCTGTACTTCAGGCCGCTGCCTCAAGCAGTACCAGCACTTCAGGAGAAAATAATTTTCATTGCATTGTATGAGGTTATTCTTATTATCTAAACTTGGGTTGTCAATTGATGTCATTCAAGGTTGTAATGTCTTCTCTATTTCTTTGTCTATTTCCTTGTTTTACAGCTTTGATGCTCTAGAGCCTGGTGTTATTTGTTTCCAAGGAGCATCCGGACTCAGTCGGGACCAGGTTCCAGCTGCTGCTCAACACTGACGTCCTTCCTCCCACAGATGGTCTGCCTGCACAAGCACCACCTGGACTGGACACAACTAGACAAACATATATTTTTGAGAAGATCCGGGAGTTTTGCGACAAAGAGGCCATGGACATCACATGCCCTGCACCAAAGTCAAGGGCAGGACAGAAACAGGCTCTACGAATATAGATTCCCTTGTTCATGCGTGGTGTGGACGGACCAGTTCATCACTGGGGGACGAGTTCCCAGTCATCCAGACTATCTGCAGTGCCTAATAGCAACACTTTCACATGACTCTCTCCTAGCACACATACACAAACGCCATACATTGTTGCTGCTATTTATTTGCTCAGCCACTTTACCCCTTATTGTATGCATAAACAGTAACTACCTCATCTATCACCAGTATCACTGGTAACACTGTTTAGCACATGGCCTCACATGTGAATCCTCAAAGAGATGGGTGGGTCTAAGGCTTATTAGGCTGTGAATGATGTTGAATAGGTGTAGACAAAGAACAGCTCTCCAGTAGGTATACCAAAAAGGGTCATTTTCTCAAATGTAGGATTACAAGTTTATCAACATTCAAAGCAGAATTCTTTCCAATTGTTCCTCAACTGCAGTTTATGATATACAATTTTCTAACTTTGTCTCTACATTTACATTTCAGTCATTTAGCAGACACTCTTATCCAGAGTGACTTACAGTAGTGAATGCATACATTTCATACATTTTCTCCGTACTGGTCCCCTGTGGGAATCGAACCCACAACCCTGGCATTGCAAACACCATGCTCTACCAACTGAGCCACACAGGAAGCACTCTACTTTCATTCAATGTAAAAAAACACAATTTCAAATGTTGCTACATAAGACGAATCAAGGCGGTGAGTCACAAATGGGTACCTACTCCTTCATACAAAACACAGCTCTTTCACAATCCAAACCCCTGTCTTTGACACAGCACAAATGCAGTGTTTTATCATTATCCAAGTCAGTGAGTTCTCCACAACGCAAACCTTGTTTTTGTCATCTCCACAATGACAAAGCAGAAATGTTTCATAATTGCTTTAAACTCACCCACTGCTGGTGAATGTTGCACATGAAGAGTTCATTTCCAAACGCTATATGCACCAATTTTCACGTTTGTGTTTTTTTTCATCAGAAATGATTGCTTATGGATACGTTCATTTTTGTGTAAAATATTAATCTTCTCAGATTTTTTTATTAATAGATTTGAGATGTGTATGAAAATGTACATTTTTTTTGCCAAACGCTATGCAGTATATCCATTGTTTAACTGGAATGGAATATCCTCTACATTTGACTGAGATATGTGGTTGTCCCACCTAGGCTTTCTTAAGATGAATGCACTTACTGTAAGTCACAAATGTAATATTTGTACAGTTCTTTATAAGAATTGTAGTTATTTATTACATTTGACTGTGTAAAATTTAGCAGTACTACTTATTTACCAACATGTCTGAAAATGGATATGTAACGTTTTACATAACTTCATGTATCTCCACAGAGAGTTTGTGTCTTCAAAGCACATAGATTTATTTTGTATTTTTTTATTTAACCTTTATTTAACTAGGCAAAAGGCCTCCTGCGGGGATGGGGGCTGGGATTAAAAATACAAATGGTCAAATAAAAATATAGAACAAAACACACATCACGAGAGACAAAACAACACTACATAAAGAGAGACCTAAGACAACAACATAGCATGGCAGCAACACATGACAACACATGCAGGGTTCCTCTCAAGGATTACAGTAAACACCACATACAGGCTTCCTCTCAGAGATTACAGTAAACACCACATACAGGCTTCCTCTCAGGGATTACAGTAAACACCACATACAGGCTTCCTCTCAGGGATTACAGTAAACACCACATACAGGGTTCCTCTCAGGGATTACAGTAAACACCACATACAGGCTTCCTCTCAGGGATTATAGTAAACACCACATACAGGCTTCCTCTCATGGATTACAGTGAGCACCACATGCAGGCTTCCTCTCAGGGATTACAGTAAACACCACATACAGGCTTCCTCTCAGAGATTACAGTAAACACAACATACAGGCTTCCTCTCGGGAATTACAGTAAACACCACATACAGGCTTCCTCTCAGGGATTACAGTGAGCACCACATACAGGCTTCCTCTCAGAGATTACAGTAAACACCACATGCAGGTTTCCTCTCAGGGATTACAGTAAACACCACGTACAGGCTTCCTCTCAGGGATTACAGTAAACACAACATACAGGCTTCCTCTCAGGGATTACAGTAAACACAACATACAGGCTTCCTCTCAGGGATTACAGTAAACACAACATGCAGGCTTCCTCTCAGAGATCACAGTACACACCACATACAGGCTTCCTCTCAGGGATTACAGTAAACACAACATACAGGCTTCCTCTCAGGGATTACAGTGAGCACCACATACAGGCTTCCTCTCAGAGATTACAGTAAACACAACATACAAGCTTCCTCTCAGGGATTACAGTAAACACAACATACAGGGTTCCTCTCAGGGATTACAGTAAACACAACATGCAGGTTTCCTCTCAGGGATTACAGTAAACACCACCTACAGGGTACCTCTCAGGGATGTCTGCACTCTCTTTTATCTCTTTGTCTGTGTTTTCCTGTCACACACACAAAGTCTCAAGTCATGAAGATTCAACACACACACACACACACAAACACACACAGCGACCAACCTACCTCTCAAATAGTTAGAAAAGCATGCAGTAGCTGAGGGAGTTCAGAGGCAAAGAGTCCCTGCTCTTTGCACTCTGTGTCCCTGCTCTCTGTGTTTCTGTGTTCCTTTGTGTGTGTGTGTGTGTGTGTGTGTGTGTGTGTGTGTGTGTGTGTGTGTGTATTCACCTCCATGGAGAGCCATAATTGTGTTTTATTTTACGATCCTCCATCTACCACATCAGTGATTATTATGCCCAGTGCAGTGTGTGCATGCATGTGTGCTTGCCAGCATGTGTGTGCGTGCCTGTACTGCAGATGTTTCCATTAATTTCACTGTAATGCACACACACTGCTAGCAGGCTCTTTGACAAGTGCAGGTGTGGGGTTAAAGGTTAACTAAGAACTGAATGCTGTGGTCATGTGTTCCTGTGTTCCACCTGACCTGAGAGGGAAGCTGCTTGACACCATCAATCCTCGCCTCCTCATTCCTGATAGGCTCTTGAGTTGAGATGGACTAGGATGAAGTTGCCCCTTGACACTGATCTTAGGTCAGTTTTTCAAGGAGCACAAACTGATCATGGATCTGTGAATATGAGAAACTTCTGCTTGCAGATAGTGAGAACCAGGGGTTGGAAACAATATGATTATCCAATTGTTTAGTTCTGAAAAGAACATTTTTTTTCGTTGCTTTCCACTGTTCCGACCAGCAAAATAAAGTTCTGAACCGGTTCGAAACAAAAAAGAAGTAACAGTTTATATCGTTCCTTATTTTTTTTACATTTAGCTCGACATTAAATTACTTCACCAATCAGTGTGGATAAAGCAGCTTGTTGTGGAGCGGGTAAGCAATTTCATCCGTATAGGAAAGTCGTTAAGAGCAAATTGTATTTTGCCGTAACTGTATGGTTTAATCATACTGAGGGGGTTTGATTTATCTCGTCTGGGTGTCCATGTAGGTGTGTTTTACATTGGCTGAAAGTTGATTGCATTCGATTTGGAACCAGGCTGCCTCCCGGGCGTGAGCCAGATACCCCGTTTAAAGCCCACTGTGATGTCGGCTCAAAACAAAATTGACGTAATTAAGCACGTGTGGTAAATAGGATTTTGTGTTTTCCCATGCAAAAGTGATTGCTTTTGATAAAAACGCTTTATCTGCCTTCCCAATGAAAAATATTAAGAACATTTAAATATTGACTTTACGGAAAAGAGATGTTGTATGTTTCTGAACACCATGCTGCCTTGTTGAAAACATGACCAAGCAGCGCAGATTAGTGTTCAATTTGTGAATAGCGCTCTTCCCTCCCCGCTTTCAGGATGAGGTGATGGGCAAATCCCGGTGCCCCGCGGCTCAGAATAATCGAATCCGCCCAATGAAAGACAAATACAAGCACTGTGCTGCCAGTCACAGCGTAGGGCGCAAAATGCAACTGACATTTTGAGGCTGAGGAGAGAACGAGAGAGGATGGAGGAAGCTTGCCTTGAAGCGCTGGGAATCTTTTTAAGACATGCATTATCTGAATTAGGCCCACAGAATTATACCTACGGAGGAGCGGCTTCTATGGAGGAACTTTGAATGTCTTTGAACTTCCGAGTTGGTTTAACAGACAAATACAAGCACTGTGCTGCCAGTCACAGTGTAGGGCGCAAAATGCATTGGACCAAAGCAAATGTTAGCTAGCTAACGTAGCTATCAAGCCTGAGTGCGCAGAGCAGCACTACACTCTAAAAAGAAAAGAGTTCTAGAGTATCCTTTAGGGGTTCTTCAAATTGAAACTGTGTAGGAACCCCTATAAGTTCCTTTTAAAGGATCCTCAAAGGACCTTTTGGGGTTACTTTTTGAACTACCCCCCCCCCCACAACTGTTATTATTATTATTATTCAGAATAAAGCAGAATAAAACAGGGAGGCTGAAGTCTGTGAAACCCCCAAAAATGGATTATACAGATGATTAACAAAACATGCACACAACATTATTCATACCTTGGTTTTTGTGGTGAATGTGAATGAAAATAACTGTTTTGATAATTGTTTTCTTGCACATACCTTGTCCATAATGTAGAGGTCTATGGGATGTTCATTGAAGAGGTAAGGGAGCAGGAGGGTACATGTGATCTGCATAACATACCAATACCATACGAAGACATTCCTTCGTATGCATCCTCCTCTGTATACCTGCAGACACAGACACAAAAGTGAGCAGTTCAGTAATCCGCAATTCTTGTCTTCCTCACACCTGGTTCCAATCCCATCAATTACATGTTGTGTATTTAACCCTCTGTTTCCCCCCATGTCCTTGTCCGGAATTGTTTATTGTAGTGCTTGTGCATGTTATGCTGGTGGATACCGGTTTTGTTTGACCCATTCATTGATTGTTCTGTTTACGGTGGTTTTTATGTTTATTAAACGACACCGTTGTAAATCAGTTTTCACTCTCCTGCGCCTGACTTCTCTGCCGCCAGTACGCACCACGTTACAAATCCAAATGTTTCAGTTGGGCAGTTAGGTTCCGGCAAGAACCCCCACCAACTAAGGAGGTTCCTCGATGAGCCCCACCTCTTATGGGGTTCTTGGAAGAACCTTTCGGGGGCCATTTTCAGTACCAAGAACCCTAAGGTTCTTTGAAATAAATTTTGGGATCTTAGAAGAGCCCTTGTTGAACCCGTAATTTTTAGTGTAGTTAATAAATTCAATGTGAAACATGATACAGTGACTATAGTATCCTTAGCTAGCATTGAAAAAGCCAATCAATTCTTCTCAAATTAAACATCGCTCTCTAATTTCTGAATTACGCTTGTAATGTTGTCAGTAGGCTACAGTAACTTATGCTTCAGAGGAGAGGGGCATGTAGACTACACACACACACCCACTGGCAAGGATTTTCAGCTGGCAGGCAGACGCATTTCTGTGTGACAAAGCAAGGGCTTTAAATAGGCGCTTTGCTGTGATTTTTGTGGGACTGGAAAAAAATGCCCAGAATGTAAAATAATATTATTAACCAGTTCTCATTTTTTTAAATAACAGTTTTGTTATGGAATATTCTAGTTCACTTTCATTTTCAGTTGTTGATCTGTTCCTCAAAAACGTTATTTTCTGGTTTTCGGTTCTGTTCCCTGAACGGTTCCAACCCTTGATGAGAACACAAAAAGTCTGACCTTTTCGTTGGCTATGTGAAGTCAATAATTACTGCTGCTATAACCTTGATAGGACTAGGGATGACCCATTCAATTCTTTGCCCAACTTAGTTGTGTCAGGTCTAGTAAAATTATATTAAGCTGAATTTAGAGATGTCAGACTTTTGGAGGTGATCCTATACCCCCATGTTGCTATCAATCTGGGACTAACAGCCCTCTCCAGCCCTGTCTCCTCCTGCTCTCCTCTTCTGCAGTTTCCCATATCTTCTCAGAAAGATATATTTAATTGTGATTAGGAAATTTCTGCCATCCCACCCACAGATGCCCAGGCTTATCAGTTGTCTACAGGGCTGTGTCCCCTCTACCCTCTCCAACTCACCCCTTTGATCCAAACTCCTCCCCTGCCTTCGCACCCCTCCTCATCCTCTCATCCCTCCTGCCAGCCCTGCTTACTGACTTCATCTCCCCCAGCTGTGAAGAGAGAAGTAACTGCTCTCTCTATCTTTCTCTTGATCTCTCCATCCTCATCTCACTCCTCTGCTCCCTATGATAGTTAATCTCTTTCTCCTTTACTATCTCCCAGTCCATCTCCCTCCTTCCCTCCGTCCCTCGTTCTCAAAGGTTGCTCACGTCTTTCTCTTTTACTATCTCTCCATCCGGGGCCAGCTTCAGACTAAGCAACATAAACGGTCGTTTAGGGCCCCTGGCCGCTAGGAGGAACTCAGTCGTGGTTTTAGTAGAATACACAAGGTGCAAGTTCGACATTTGGTTGTGCATCAGTTGCTTTTCTGTAGTTTTGTCAGTCACTGACAGGCACACAATTAGCCATGTCAGCTAACAATGTTTACTGTAGATTGGTAAGTTAGTCTAGCCAGTTACCTAAACTTTTATTACACGGCCGAATATCAACCCGGCGCACAGGGCACATGCCCAGGGGCACTGACCTCCATGGGGCCCCCAATGATTTTGTTAGTCACGCTCAGACATCATTACAGTTTTTTACAATCGCTAACATCCTTATGTCCAATTTGTAGTCACATTTTCAAAACTCTAAACACAATTAGCACAACATCCATCTTTTTTGGTCCATAGCATTAACACAATTCATGTTGTTTTCACAGAATATGCAGTCAATTAACACGTTTCTAAAATGGTTACATTTTATTTATACACAAGCTTTCCTAATACCAAAAGTATGGATCTTTCTTGTCTTATTTACAAATGCTTGCACACAACATGCCAGAAATGAAGACCTAATGTTCAAAACCTTAAATATAGTATAAAGCCTCTACTGTACTGCAACGACAGCAGCTCAAAAGCTAAATTGAAACAGCTGATAAGCATGTTTTAATGAACAGATCATTGAAACATTGCGAAAAAGCTGATTTACTGTAAATTGTGTAAAATAGACGAACCAATGCTGATTCCAACCTCAATCGGAGACATAGCCAGGTATTGAAGTTCTTTAATTACATGGACATACACAGTGAAAAGGGGACTCTTTGGATTGATTTTGTTCAATGTGGATACAGATGTGGCTTACATTATACGTACTTTTCAACAAACCAACAGGTAAGTAATGCATTTCACAAGGGCTTCTTCTATCATTACTGTCGCTATGTCCCATTGTAACTATAGGCCACCAGTCCCAATACAAATACATATGTTGCATTTTTGTTCCTCTAAAGGACGCAACGTCTTCCTCCCTCTGGGGGAAGAGGAAAGCTCCTCTGTGAAGACCAAGAGCCATTGTAGGATTGGTCATTGCTGACAATGCAATAAAACTGAGGGAAATTCAGACCAGAAATATAGAGGACAACCTGGTATTTCCAATGTGGAAAGCACTACCATTGCTCGGACTCTGACCAAACATAGAGTTTGAGTGAAACAGTTGCGCACAGTTCCTTTTGAAAGGAACAGTGAGCAGGTCAAGTAACTCCGGCACCAATACGTCCAGGTATGGTGTCTATCCAATTATGTCTTGTTCTATAATGAGTTTTACACTATGCTACTCTACATGTTAACATGGGTTACAGTACATACAGTAGGACACTATGCTACTCTACATGTTAACATGGGTTACAGTACATACAGTAGGACACTATGCTACTCTTCATGTTAACATGGGTTACAGTACATACAGTAGGACACCATGCTACTCTACATGTTAACATGGGTTACAGTACATACAGTAGGACACTATGCTACTCTACATGTTAACATGGGTTACAGTACATACAGTAGGACACTATGCTACTCTACATGTTAACATGGGTTACAGTACATACAGTAGGACATACTGAAAAGCATTTACACATACTGTGTTTGATTTCTTTCAAAGAGTCATGGAGTTGGAGGCTAATCAGACCCCACATGAAATCATTTATGTAGACGAGGCAGGGTTTAACCTGTCAAAAACACATTGGCGGGGAAGAAACGTCATCGGGAAAAGGGCAAACATTGATGTGCCGGGTCAGAGAGGAGCAAATATCACAATGTGTGCTGCAATCTCGAGTGCTGGTTTGGTCCAGCAGAAGTGCCAGATTGATCCCTTCAACACTAAGCTCCTTCTGCTGTGTTTAGATGACCTCCACCAACAACTGGTGCCAGAAGCAGAAAGGGAACCGCTGGGAGGAAACATGAGGACATTTGTGATTGGATGAGACAATGTAGCATTCCACCATTCACGTGTAATCACAAACTGGTTCGCAGCCCATCCAAGAATGGTTTCCCTTTTCCTCCCCCCCTACTCGCCTTTCCTCAACCAAATTGAGGATTTTTTTTCTGCCTGGAGGTGGAAAGTGTATGATCATCGGCCATATGACCAAATGTCCCTCCTGGATGCAATGGATGCCGGCTGCAGAGACATCTCAGCTGAAGACTGCCAGGGATGGATAAGGCATGCCAAGCGTTTCTATCCAAGGTGCATAGCGAGACACGACATAAGATGTGATGTGGACGAGAACATGTGTCCAAATTCTGAAGATCCTGTAGATTAGAACAGGACTGTGCATTTTTATGTTTTTTCCCTTCTGTGCCTTTTTTACTCTCATTTTATTTTTACACATTTGGAACAAAAGGCCATATTTGTTCGGTTTTTTGTTGTTCAGTGGCAGCAATTTCATGTTGCTAATAAAGCTTTTACTGCAGCAATTATGTCACTTACTATTTTTTTTACTGTACATTCTATAATGTAAAGATGACTCATTCACTTGTAGATGAACAAAATGTGATTTTGAGCAGAAAATTTACTATTTGGCTAATTGTATGATGTAGGTGTGTTGCTGTCTTAAGAGTTTAGAAAAAGTATCTTAAGTATAGGTAAATGCTTGTTATCAATTCAAAAAAACTGTAACATGGCATAAGTCTTGGAAAAATGTGTAGAATTGCATGAAATTACCTTAAAACTCCCCAAAACATTGCTCTGCCCCATGGCAAAATGTGTAAAATTGCAGAAAACTTGCTTTAAAACTGCAACATTTTATCTACAGCCCATGGCAAAATGTGTATAATTGCAGGAAATAAACTTTAAAATGTACATATCTTTCTCCGTCGTTAAGAAGTGGGCTACAAAATGTTTTTGCCAGCTTGATCGGGGCCCCCCCCAACTAAATCTGGCTCAGGGCCCCCAAAAGGCTTGAGCCAGCCCTGTCTCCATCCATCTTCCTCTTTCCCTCCTCTCGTTCTCAAAGGTTGTTCACCCGCTTCCTTTCTCTTCCTTTGTCTCCCTTTATCTGGCTACCCTCCTGTGCTTCCTATGGTAACTCTGTTCAATCTCTCTCTCACACTTTCTCAGTATCTCTCTCTCTCAGTGTCTGTCTCTCTCTCTCTCTCTTTCTCTCTCTCTCAGAATCCCTCTCTCTCTCTTAGTATCTCTCTGTTCTATCTCTCCATTCATCTCTTTCTTTCTTGTCCCCTATGGTTGTTCAGACACTTTGATAAAATATGTATGCCACTTTACACACACCAGATGAAACAGTATTGGTGACAATGCCTCAATCCCAGCTACCTGGCAGTTCTACCACCCCACTACCATTGGCCCAGTACATTAACCAGCTACCTGGCAGTTCCACCACTCCACTACCATTGGCCCAGTACATTAACCAGCTACCTGGCAGTTCCACCACTCCGCTACCATTGGCCCAGTAACATAGCAGTTCTACCACCCCACTACCATTGGCTCAGTATGTTAACAAGTTACATGGCAGTTCTACCACCGCGCTACCATTGGCTCAGTATGTTAACAAGCTACACGGTAGTTCTACCACCCCACTACCATTGGCTCAGTATGTTAACAAGCTACATGGTAGTTCCACCACTCCACTACTATTGGCAAAGCTCTCTTTCTATCTCTCCTCACCTCCACCCTATTCCCTCTTTCCTGAAGTGGGGCTCAGGCCTTACACTTTATGTACTGTCTTTCTTTCCACATTCCACCCTTGACCCTTTTATGCAATCTACAGTACACAAAAAGAGTTGTAACACAGTCTCACTATATCTCACTTCAAACGCCCTGTCACCTACTCACCCCCACCTAACCCCCATAATTGTACCTGACTAGTTACCCATCATCTCTGCTCCACCACTTCTACCATCTGTTATGAGGATTACCTCCCCTCAAGGAAAACCACCTCTTCGCTGTTTCCAGGTAATTCTACTCTCTTTTCCTTTATAACCCTCCAACTTAAGTGAGCACAGAAGCAAGCATGTGAACGAACACACACGCACATACACACACACACACACACGCACACACACACACACACACACACAGACTGACCAAAATCCCATGATATGTCAAAAGGGCACATATACATCCCCACACATAGGCTGACACGTAGACACAAACACAGCACACAAACACACCACACACACACAGACTCCCTCTCTCTCTCTCTCTCTCTCTCCAGAAGCAGTGTGAGCTCTCCCCATGCCCATCCCTGTCTACCTACTGAGTGATGTCTTCCCACTCCAAATTCCAATGGAACAGTTTCTTTCTTTATTTACACTTCCAGCAGATTACTCCTTCTATCTTCATTACAGACAGGCAGGCTAAAACATTGTTTTAATGGCAGTCTTTATTGACTGTCTTCTACCCTGCTTTTTACTGCAAGGCGAGGACTGAATTTAAACATGAACACACACACACACATAGACACACATACAGAATGATGAATGTACAAGCACAAATCCTGCACACACACACACACACACACACACACACACACACACACACACACACACACACACACACACACACACACACACACACACACACGCACACACACACACTAATGCCAACAAGCTCTCACAGTCTCCAGTCAGAATTAGACGTTCCTCCATGTTTCTCAAATGTCAAATTTCAAAGTTGTTCCAAACGTCAAATTTCTAATTGTTTAACCCTTAGCCTACAATTTCCGCGCCCCCAGGGAAATCTAATTAACAGAATAAAAAATCCCCATCAAAATCCGTCTGTTTAAACTAGAGATATCTGAAATCTATACCCAATTCGCCGATATCGCCCTTTCACATCTCCGGTGAAAGGTGGCAGAGCTAGAGCGGTGTTTGTCAGATCATGAAGCATCCCGAAAATCAATCTTCTCACAAAAACATCTGTATCGCCAGAACGGTTTAGCCTACCAACTATTATGACCGCTCAGTGAATGCCCACAAGCCTCACAAGACTCGTCTGAAGGTCCACGGTACCAGGTAAAATTTGGTAGTACACACACACAGACAGACAGACAGACAGACAGACAGACAGACAGACAGACAGACAGACAGACAGACAGACAGACAGACAGACAGACAGACAGACAGACAGACAGACAGACAGACAGACAGACAGACACAATAGAGGACATTCTTCATGGATTAAAGGATTGTTGTTCATAAGGAGATAAGGCATATTCAGCGTCCTATAAGTTTGTATTAAAGAAGAGATCTGACAAATGTAGATCCAGATTCAGTAGGGAGTAAGCAGTGCAGGAAGACTGGTTTTTAACCCATAAGAGTCTAAGCCGGGGGAGAGGGTACTACTAAGCTATATAGAATTGTTTTAAGATGGTGAGACCAAGGATCATTTTGCTATTTGATTTTAAATTTTAAGACACCTTGAAATGTAAAAGAATATATATATATATATATATATATATTAGATGAAAAAATATTTTTGACATTACTGCTATTAGACCATACAAACGCATTGAATAACAGATTCACTACATGAAACAACACAAAAATCAAAAGGAAGTTTGGATGTGTGAGAGATATATCAGGAGAAGAATATCAGGATATAGTATCAGGATTTTATTTACATGCATTTAACCCCTTAATTTAGTTTTATTAACATTCTCTGTACTGTAGTGCATTTGTAAAGTATTAAGACCCCTTCACTTTTTCACATTTTCTTACGTTACAACGTTTTTTTCCCGTCATCAATCTACACACAACACGCCATCACGACCAAGTAAAAACAGGTCTTTAGAAATGTTTGCAAATTTAGAAAAAATTTCAAACTGATACATCACATCTATGTAAGTATTCAGACCCTTACTCAGTTGAAGCACCTTTGGCAGTGATTGCAGACTCGATTCTTCTTGAGTATGACACTTCAAGCTTGGCACACCTGTATTTGGGGTTTCTCCCATTCTTCTCTGCATATCCTCTCAAGCTCTGTCAAGTTGGATGTGGAGCGTCGCTGCACAGCTATTTTCAGGTCTCTCCAGAGATGTTTGATCGGGTTCAAGTCCGGGCTCTGGCTGGCCGCTCATGGACATTCAGAGACTTGTCCGAAGCTACTCCTGCGTTGTCTTGGCTGTGTGCTTAGGGTCGTTCTCCTGTTGGAACGTGAACCTTCACCCCAGTCTGCGGTCCTGAGAACTCTGGAGAAGGTTTTCATCAAGGATCTCTCTGTACTTTGCTCCGTTCATCTTTCAGTCGATCCTGACTAGTCTCCCAGTCCCTGCCGCTGAAAAACATCCCCACAGCATAATGCTGCCACCACCATGCTTCACCATAGGGATGGTGCCAGGTTTCCTCCAGACATTTTTTATTTTATTTTTTTATATTACCTTTATTTAACCAGGTAGGCAAGTTGAGAACAAGTTCTCATTTACAATTGCGACCTGGCCAAGATAAAGCAAAGCAGTTCGACACATACAACAACACAGAGTTACACATGGAGTAAAACAAACATGCAGTCAATAATACAGTAGAAAAATAAGTCTATATAAAATGTGAGCAAATGAGGTGAGATAAGGGAGGTGAAGGCAAAAAGGCCATGGTGGCAAAGTAAATACAATATAGCAAGTAAAACACTGGAATGGTAGATTTGTAGTGGAAGAAAGTGTAAAGTAGAAATAGAAATAATGGGGTGCAAAGGAGCAACATTTTTTTTAAATACAGTAGGGGAAGAGGTAGTTGTTTGGGCTAAATTATAGATAGGCTATGTACAGGTGCAGTGATCTGTGAGCTGCTCTGAGAGCTGGTACTAGTGAGGGAGATAAGTGTTTCCAGTTTCAAATAGTTTTGTAGTTCGTTCCAGTCATTGGCAGCAGAGAACTGGAAGGAGAGACGGCCAAAGGAGGAATTGGCTTTGGGGGTGACCAGAGAGATATACCTGCTGGAGCGCGTGCTACAGGTGGGCGCTGCTATGGTGACCAGTGAGCTGAGATAAGGGGGGACTTTACCTAGCAGGGTCTTGTAGATGACCTGGAGCCAGTGGGTTTGGCAACGAGTATGAAGCGAGGGCCAGCCATCGAGGGCGTACAGGTCGCAATGGTGGGTAGTATATGGGGCTTTGGTGACAAAACGGATGGCACTGTGATAGACTGCATCCAGTTTATTGAGTAGAGTATTGGAGGCTATTTTATAAATGACATTGCCGAAGTCGAGGATCGGTAGGATGGTCAGTTTTACGAGGGTATGTTTGGCAGCATGAGTGAAGGATGCTTTGTTGCGAAATAGGAAGCCAATTCTAGATTTAACTTTGGATTGGAGATGTTTGATGTGTGTCTGGAAGGAGAGCTTACAGTCTAACCAGACACCTAGGTATTTGTAGTTGTCCACATATTCCAAGTAAGAACCGTCCAGAGTAGTGATGCTGGGCGGGCGGGCAGGTATGGGCAGCGATCGGTTGAAGAGCATGCATTTAGTTTTACTAGTATTTAAGAGCAGTTGGAGGCCACGGAAGGAGAGTTGTATGGCATTGAAGCTCGTCTGGAGGGTTGTCAACACAGTGACCAAAGAAGGGCCAGAAGAATACAGAATGTTGTCGTCTGCGTAGAGGTGGATCAGAGACTCACCAGCAGCAAGAGCGACATCATTGATGTATACACAGAAAAGAGTTGGCCCAAGAATTGAACCCTGTGGCACCCCCATAGAGACTACCAGAGGCCTGGACAACAGGTCATCTGATTTGACACATTGAACTCTATCAGAGTGTCACGTCCTGACCAGTAAAGGGGGTTATTTGTTATTGTAGTTTGGTCAGGGCGTGGCAGGGAGTGTTTGTTTTATGTGTTTCGGGGTCTTTGGTTTATGTTCTATGTTAGTATATTTCTATGTTTATTCTAGTGTGTCTATTTCTATGTTTAAGTTTCTTGGGTTGACCTTCAATTGGAGGCAGCTGTTCCTCGTTGCCTCTAATTGAAGATCCTATTTAGTAGGGGTGTTTTATCCTGTGTTTTGTGGGTGGTTGTTTCCTGTTTTGTGTATGTTGCACCTGACAGGACTGTTTACGGTCATTTTTGTTGTTTGTTTGATTTTGAGTTTAATAAAAGTGAATATGAGCACTTCACACGCCGCGTCTTGGTCCCCATTAGACGACCCACGTTACACAGAGAAGTGTCGAAGCCTTGGCCAGGTCAATGAATACGGCAGCACAGTATTGTTTCTTATCAATGGCGGTTACAATATCGTTTAGGACCTTGAGCGTTGCTGAGGTGCACTCATGACCAGCTCTGAAACCAGATTGCATAGCGGAGAAGGTGCGGTGGGATTCGAAATGGTCGGTAATCTGTTTGTTGACTTGGCTTTCGAAGATCTTAGAAAGACAGGGTAGGATAGATATAGGTCTGTAGCAGTTTAGGTCAAGAGTGTCCCCTCCTTTGAAGAGGGGGATGACCGCAGCTGCTTTCCAATCTTATGGAATCTCAGACAACACGAAAGAGAGGTTGAACAGGCTAGTAATAGGGGTTGCAACAATTTCGGCAGATAATTTTAGAAAGAAAGGGTCCAGATTGTCTAGCCCGGCTGATTTGTAGGGGTCCAGATTTGCAGCTCTTTCAGAACATCAGCTGACTGGATTTGGGAGAAGGAGAAATGGGGAAGGCTTGGGCAAGTAGCTGTGGGGGGTGCAGTGCTGTTGACTGCGGTAGGGGTAGCCAGGTGGAAAGCATGGCCAGCCGTAGAGAAATGCTTATTGAAATTCTCAATTATAGTGGATTTATCGGAGGTGACAGTGTTTCCTATCCTCAGTGCAGTGGGTAGCTGGGAGGAGGGGTTCTTATTCTCCATGGACTTTACAGTGTCCCAGAGCTTTTTTGAGTTTGTGTTGCAGGAAGCAAATTTCTGCTTGAAAAAGCTAGCCTTGGCTTTTCTAACTGCCTGTGTATATTGGTTTCTAACTTCCCTGAAAAGTTGCATATCATGAGGGCTGTTCGATGCTAATGCAGAACGCCACAGGATGTTTTTGTGTTGGTTAAGGGCAGTCACGTCTGGAGAGAACCAAGGGCTATATCTGTTCCTGGTTCTAAATTTCTTGAATGGGGCATGCTTATTTAAGATGGTGAGGAAGGCATTTTTTTAAATAACCAGGCATCCTCTACTGACGGGATGAGGTCAATATCCTTCCAGGATACCCGGGCCAGGTCAATTAGAAAGGCTTGCTCGCTGAAATGTTTCAGGGAGCGTTTGACAGTGATGAGTGGAGGTTGTTTGACCGCTGACCCATTACGGATGCAGGCAATGAGGCAGTGATCGCTGAGATCTTGGTTGAAAACAGCAGAGGTGTATTTAGAGGACAAGTTGGTTAGGATGATATCTATGAGGGTGCCCGTGTTTAAGGCTTTGGGGTGGTACCTGGTAGGTTCATTGATAATTTGTGTGAGATTGAGGGCATTAAGCCTAGATTGTAGGATGACTGGGGTGTTAAGCATGTCCCAGTTTAGGTCACTTAGCAGCACGAGCTCTGAAGATAGATGGAGGCCAATCAGTTCACATATGGTGTCCAGAGCACAGCTGGGGGCAGAGGGTGGTCTATAGCAGGCGGCAACGGTGAGAACGGCAACATGACGCTTGGTATTGAGGCAAAATAGTTCAATCTTGGTTTCATCAGACCAGAAAATCTTGTTTCTCATGGTCTGAGAGTCTTTATGTGCCTTTTGGCAAATTCCAAGCGATATGTCATGTTCCTTTTACTGAGGAGTGGGTCCGTCTGGCCACTCTACCATAAAAGCCTGATTGGTGGAGTGCTGAAGAGATGGTTGTCCTTCTGGAAGATTCTCCCATCTCCACAGAGGAACTCTGGAGCTCTGTCAGAGTGACCATTGGGTTCTTGGTCGCCTCTCTGTCCACGGTCCTTCTCCCCTGATTGCTCAGTTTGGCCATGTGGCCAGCTCTAGGAAGAGTCTTGGTGGTTCCAAACTTCTTCCATTTAAGGATGATGGAGGCCACTGCGGTCTTGGGGACCTTCAATGCTGCAGACATTTTTTGGTACCCTTTCCGAGATCTGTGCCTCGACACAATCTAGTCTCGGAGCTCTATGGAAATTCCTTCGACCTCATGGCTTGCTTTTTGCTCTGACATGTACTGTCAACTGTGGGATGTTATATAGACAGGTATGTGCCTTTCCAAATCATGTTCAATCAATTGAATTTACCACAGGTGGACTCTAATCAATTTGTAGAAACATCTTAAGGATGATCAATGGAAATGAGATGCACCTGAGGTCAATTTTGAGTCTCATTGTAAAGGGTCTGAATACTTATGTAAAAAAGGGATTTCTAAAAATTGGTTTTCACTTTGTCGTTATGGGGTATTGTGATTAGATTGATGGGGGAAAAACACATTGAATCAATTTTAGAATAAGAGTGTAATGGATCAAAATGTGGAAAAATTCAAGGGGTCTGAATGCTTTCCGAATAAACTGTACTTCCATTAATTTGTTCAGCTGGTACTTGGTGACCTTCAGCTGGTATTGGGTGACCTTCAGACGAGTCTTGTGAGACCTGGGAGCTTCCATAGAGGGGTCAACATAAAAGGTAAAACATATATTCTTTTAAATAATAGTTTGTAGGCCAAACCGTTCGGACGCTATAGATGATTTTGTGAGAAGACTGATGTTCGGGATGTCTAATGGTCTGACAAACACAACTCTAGCTCTGCCACCTTTAGACACATCAGTCTGATTTGTAAAGGGATTCATTTGTAATACTAATTACATTTCCGCAGGGGCGCTGAAACATCGTCCTTAGGGGCTTTTAATCAGTAGGGGTTAAGGAGTGCACAGACACTCTTGGTTTTAATTAGTAGGGGTTAAGGTAGTGTTTCCCAAACTCGGTCCTCGGGATCCCAAGTGGTGCATGTTTTTGCCCGAACACTACACAGCTGATTCAAATTATTGAGGCTTGATGATTAGATTATTATTTTTATCAGCTGTGTAGTGCTAGGGAAAAACAAAAACGTGCACCCCTTGGGATCCGAGGACCAAGTTTGGGAAACCCTAGCTTAAGCATGAACACTCTGGGTTTTAATCAGCAGGGGGTAAGGAGTGGAGGAACACTCTGGGTTTTAATCAGCAAGGGTAAGGAGTGCAGGAACACTCTAGGTTTTAATCAGTAGGGGGTAAGGAGTGCAGGAACACTCTAGGTTTTAATCAGTAGGGGGTAAGGACTGCAGGAACACTCTGGGTTTTAATCAGTAGGTGGTAAGGAGTGCAGGAACACTCTGGGTTTTAATCAGCAGGGGGTAAGGAGTGGAGGAACACTCTGGGTTTTAATCAGCAAGGGTAAGGAGTGCAGGAACACTCTAGGTTTTAATCAGTAGGGGGTAAGGAGTGCAGGAACACTCTAGGTTTTAATCAGTAGGGGGTAAGGAGTGCAGGAACACTCTGGGTTTTAATCAGTAGGGGTAAGGAGTGCAGGAACACTCTAGGTTTTAATCAGTAGGGAGTAAGGAGTGCAGGAACACTCTGGGTTTTAATCAGTAGGTGGTAAGGAGTGCAGGAACACTCTGGGTTTTAATCAGTAGGGGTAAGGAGTGCAGGAACACTCTAGGTTTTAATCAGTAGGGGTAAGGAGTGCAGGAACACTCTAGGTTTTAATCAGTAGGGGGTAAGGAGTGCAGGAACTGGTTTTTAATCCTGGACAAAGTGGAAGAAAAGCAGCACTGCTGAACAGAGCCACACAGGCCTGTTATTAATGTATTAATGAATCAGGTAGGTTAAAGAATGTTAATTGGAAACTATTACATAAATAAAATACAAGTGGATGAGTTATTACAATGCTATAGATGCTTAATAATATCTTTATAGTTGTGTAAGTATAGGTGTAGAGAACAGACATAATTTATAGTTGCCACCGATAATGTATCGTACAGGAAGTCCTTTTGTTCTCCCAATCTGGAATACCTCACCTTCAAGTGTCGCATTACCTCCGGAGAGAATTTTCTTTGGTCATGGTCACAGCCATGTAAATTACCCATCAAGCCGACACCGTGAACGCTCTCAACTGGACTTTGTGCAAACTGGAAACTGCATATCCCGAGGCCGCATTTATTGTAGCTGAGGACTTTAATAAATATAATCTGAGGAAAACAGCTTCTATCTCCAGGCCATCAGACTGTTAAATAGTGATTGGAAGTTAATTATTTGACTAGGCTACCTGTATTTGACATTGTGTTGTTATTTCGCTGAACACTAGATGGTTTCATTTTATTTTTGGCAGTGAAACGAGGCTACTCAGGCAAGAGAAAAACCTCACTCAATTGTATAGCCCTGTTGGAAAATTTAAATGTACTATTTTTTGGTACCAGAGCGCCAAGTCTAGGACCAAGAGGCTTCTAAACAGATTCTACCCCCAAGCCATAAGACTCCTGAACAGCTAATCAAATGGCAACCAAGACTATTTGCATTGCCCCCCCACCCCCCCACCCTCTCCTATGCTGTTGCTACTCTCTGTTATTATCTATGCATAGTCACTTTATAACTCTACCTACATGTGCATATTCCTCAATTACCTCGACACTGGTGACCACGCACAATGACTCTGTACCGGTAGACCCTGTATATAGCCCCACTATTGTTATATACTGCTGCTCTTTAATTATTTGTTATTCTTATCTCTTACTTTTTTTTGTTTCTTATAACTGCATTGTTGGTTAAGGGCTTGTAAGTAAGCATTTCACTGTAAGGTCTACACCTGTTGTATTTGGCACATGTGAAAAATACAAATCATTTTTATTTTATTTTATTTGAATTGGAACCTGGCGAAGAATAGAGCCCACTGGCCTGTCTCGGGTTTAGCCTCTTTGCTGCCCTGATGTACAGTGGCTTGTAAAAGTATTCACACCCCTTGGCATTTTTTCTATTTTGTTGCCTCACAACCTGGATTTAAAATAGATTTGTTGGTAGTTTGTATCATTTGATTTACACAACATGCCTACCACTTTGAAAGAAATAAGACAAAAAAACAGAAAACTTGAGCGTGCATAATTATTCATCCCCCCAAGTCAATACTTTGTAAAGCTACCTTTTGCAGCAATTACAGTGGCAAATCTCTTGGCGTATGTCTCTATAAGCTTGGCACATCAAGCCACTGGGATTTTTGCCCATTCTACAAGGAAAAACTGCTCCAGCTCCTTCAAGTTGGATGGGTTCCGCTGGTGTACAACAATCTTTAAGTCATACCACAGATTCTCAATTGGATTGAGGTATGGGCTTTGACTAGGCCATTCCGAGACATTTAAATGTTTCCCCTTAAACCACTCAGGTGTTGCTTTCGCAGTATGCTTAGAGTCATTTCACTGCTTGAAGGTGAACCTCTATCCCATTCTCAAATCTCTGAAAGACTGAAACAGGTTCCCTCAAGAATTTCCCTGCATTTAGCGCCATCCATCATTCCTTCAATTCTGACCTGTTTCCCTGTCCCTGCCGATGAAAAACATCCCAGAGCATGATGCTGCCACCACCATGCTTCACTGTGGGAATGGTGTTGTCGGGGTGATAAGAGGTGTTGGGTTTGCGCCAGACGTAGTGTTTTCCTTGATGGCCAAAAAGCTAAATTTTTGTCTCATCTGACCAGAGTACCTTCTTCCATATGTTTGGGGAGTCTCCCACATGCCTGATGGCGAACTCCAAACGTGTTTGCTTATTTTTTTATTTAAGCAATGGCTTTTTTCTGGTCACTCTTCTGTAAAGCCCAGCTCTGTGGAGTGTACGGGTTAAAGTGGTCCTATGGATAGGTACTCCAATCTCCCCTGTGGAGCTTTGCAGCTCCTTCAGGGTTATCTTTGGTCTCTTTGTGTCATTGTCGTGTGTGTAGGTGGCAAGGATGTCAGGCGCAGGAGAAACCAACTTGGTATAACTGGAGTTGTTTAATAAATAATAAACAAACACTAACTCCAAAACCAACGTACATAAAAATAACATGGGTAAAAAATACCCGTAGCTCACCAATACAAAATACACGAAACCAATAACAAGCAAAACAATCTCGGACAAGAACATGAGAGAAAACAGAGGGTTAAATACACAACATGTAATGAATGGGATTGGAACCAGGTGTGTAGGAAAACAAGACAAAACCAATGGAAAATGAAAAATGGATCAGTGATGGCTAGAAGACCAGGGACGTCGACCGCCGAACAAGGAGGGGCATCGACTTCAGCAGAAGTTTTGGTGGGCGGCCCTTTCTTGGCAGGTTTGTTGTGGTGCCATATTCTTTCCATTTTTTATTAATGTATTTAATGGTGCTCCGTGGGATGTTCAAAGTGTTGGATATTTTTTTATAACCCAACCCTGATCTGTCCTTCTCTACAACTTTGTCCCTGACCTGTTTGGAGAGCTCCCTAGTCTTCATGGTGCCGCTTGCTTGGTGGTGCCCCTTGCGCAGTGGTGTTGCAGACACTGGGGCCTTGCAGAACAGGTGTATATATATTGAGATCATGTGACAGATCATGTGACACTTAGATTGCAGACAGATGGACTTTATTTTACTAATTATGTGACTTCTGGGGGTAATTGGTTGCACCAGATCTTATTTAGGGGCTTCATAGCAAAGGGGGTGAATACATATGCATGTACTGCTTTTCCGTTTTTTTATTGTTAGAATATATATAAATATATATATGTTTTTAAATCATTTCACTTCACCAATTTGGACTATTTTGTGTATGTCCATTACATGAAATCCCAAAAAATCTATTTAAATTACAGGTTGTAATGCAACACAACTGGAAAAATGCCAAGGGTGACGAATACTTTTTCAAGGCACACATCATTTCCTTTTCTGAACCAGATAATATAGTATACTCAAATATATATTATTTTTTTCGTTCATGTTCCACCATTCATCAATGATTTCGGTCTGGATGGCTAATTTGGGGGACTTTCTCAACTTCTCCCAGAATGACATCCTCCATATCAGCCTTTTTTCTGCAGGTGACCTAACTCCAGACTCTGACGGGGAGCTTGGTACCCTGGGCCACTTGTGTGTTTGTTGATTCCAAATTGTTTGAATGAAGGCCAGCATTGACGTTTGGCTGCCTTCTTTTGTATTCCCCATAGACTTGCACTGCATTCAGGGTCCCTTGTTATCCTTAGAGTTTTCTATTGGATTATGATTGTCACTGGTCTCAGTAGCCACTTTCCCAACTGCATTTTTCTATTTATTATTATTATTTTTCTTGGAATGAGAGGTCATGGATGTAGACGCTGACTCAGCAGGTACCAACTCCAATGTTTCATTCACTTCGTCTTTGTTCCTGGGAGCTGAGAAGTTAGGCTCTTCAACCTCAGTCTCACTTTCTGTCACTTCGGCTGAGATATGTGATACGTCTGCCCTACTCACTAGGACAGGATTGTTGTCCTGCACATAGTGTGAAAACGTTTCCTCTATGCACCTTAAGTTGTCCAGTGTAGTAGGACTGTACTCTACCATCTCCTTGCCCCCTCTAGTGTGGGATTGTGTCAGCCAGTCCTGTCTAAGCGCAGGGCCTTGTCCATCATAAAATACTTTGATCCAGTGAATGTCCATCTTTACAGACCGTGTTATGGGAGTGATGGGTGCTGCTTCAACATACCAAAACGATCTCCATTGGAGCAGTTTGTAAGTTGACCCTTGTATATTATCATGTGCCTCATCACTCTCCCAACCAGCTTACATCCAGTTTAGCCAGAAACTCAGTCACAACACTATCATCTGCTGATTCAGGTATTTCTTTAATTGTAACTTGAATTGAGTTCTAGTTAGCCATGCATGACTTCAAACTGAACGGATTATTCTCTTTGAACACAACATGTTTTCCTTTGACTGTTATTCCTCTGATAATAAGCTTTTCCCTTGCTTCCTTACTTAGAAGGTATATACACCAAAATGCACGTACTCTCTGTACTGACCTCAAGTTGTTTGGATGAATTTCATGTATGAGACTGTGGTAGAGCTCCTCTTCCTTAATGGGGTTGGCTATGGCCTCCTCCTTTGTCAGGATTTCTCCTTTGGGGCATTTCGTCCCACAATCTTACTCTAGGTCTGATTTTCCTTTACATCAGTTTTCGAAACGTTGAAAATAGCCACAACCCACAGCATCCATTTTAATTGTAGTGTTAATGTTTAGAGTAATTTGTTTAACATTGAATTGTATCAACAATACTATTCAGCGTTATATAGTGAGGATACTTCTTACTCAAGAATTGATGGATGGTTGATCCTCAAATAGATAGTTGCTGGATTCCGCGAAGCTTCTTAGTTGGGCTGAATACTTAGACAAAAGGAGATGTCAAAACATAACAAAACAAAATATGGCTATATTTTCCAGACCTTACCATCTGTCAATAAATCCAAAAAAGAAACAAACAAATCAAAAAAACGAAACTGTTTAAGACAGTAATTTAAACAAAAATGCATTCAATAATCCACCTGCCCACATTCATGTAACAAAATAAAGTTCGATTTTATTTGATATAGTGTGTGTTTACCCCAGAGACGGTATTGTGAAGAACAACATGACCTACACCAAAGTCAAATTAGGTTATAACGTTAGGCCAATGAGAGAGTGTCTAAGTTCTAAAATGATCTGGTAGAATCACCTGCTTTTATTTCATCACACTCACAACCGTAAGCTATTTTCTGTAATTAGTTTGCCATTAACTTGTAAATAATGATCTTGTTGTGAGTTTATTTTCCTGTAATAACAAATACAAATGATCCAAAGTTAAGCTATATGATTTGGTCATTATTTGAATTGTCTAGCCAGCTGACTTAACTAGCTAAGAAGCTAGAAATTAGTCTTGAACTCTTTGGTTGTTTACTACACTACTGTACTCACTCTGTTTAGCACATGGCCTCACATGTGAATCCTTTAAGAGGTGGGTGGGGCTAAGAGAGTGTGAATGATGCTGAATGGGTGAAGACAAAGAAGAGCTCTCCAGGTGTACCAAAACATTCAAGGGCCTGTCGTGTCTTTGGCATCATTAAAATTGAAGACACATTTATCAAATAACTTTCTGTAATTATTATTACGCGATTAACCTGATTAATCATGTAACTGTAATTAAGGAAAATATTCAGAATACAAAGTTATAATTTTCCTAATATAACTTTCAGATATTTTAATATCTGATCAATTAGTCTTCGAATCAATGAATTATTATTTACCTCACGTCAGTCTCATTCCAAATGTCGTAAATTGTTAGTTATCTGCACGAACCCAGTCTCCACTATGAGTCATCCATACATCAATTGTCTTAAAATCATTTATTTACTAACTAATTCACAGAAATGCATTTCAAACAGTAGATATGTTTACAAGGAAACGATAGGGGAATGTGCCCTAGTGGGCTAAACCGGCATGGTGGCTTGTTAGACAAAAGGGGAGTGGGGGGATCAACTGAGGAGACACTACAGAGTTGAATATTATAACAATTGAAATGCTAATCCTTTGCACATGAACGCTCATTCATTCGGGAACAATTGCAATCAATATATATATATTTACGCTCAGTGTGTCGTCGGGATCTCTGTTCAAAAGTTCATTTCTGTTGGAGAGTCTGTCCGCCCTCTCTATCTCTCTGTCGTGGTTAGAATGGATAGTTCAGAGTAACATTCATTCAGGTCGTTATAGAATAGCTGTTTCGGCGGTTGTCGGTCTTTGTGTTCAATGATACCGAATTCCTAGCTGCAGACTAGTAATTAATATCAAAGGCTTGTTCTTATTCTGTCGGTATCGATAGTCTAAGAGTTTAACCACGTGGTATGGTTAAAAGTTCAGCAAGAGGAAAGCGTGGTCTCCTCTCAAACCTTGGCCCTCTCTTTATCGAGGTAAGCTGGTCTCCAACCTTTAGCCATCTCGCAATTGAGGTAAGCTCGGTCTGGTGATAGAAAACCTAGGTGGGGGTTTTATTCGGAAGAGCAGAAAAGGGCCTGTCCCATGACGCCAGACCATAACTGTGCTCATGGGCGGTCCTCTGATTTAGTTAAACTCCAAAGGGAATTGGAGTTTCCTTCATTAAACAGTCCAAAATCACATTACACAATTTCACAAACAGTTTCATCCTTATTCATTCATATTATACAACCATTAGATGTAAGTCTCATAGCTGAGGCTATTGTATAAACATGATTATTGTAATGTGGCCGTATTGTCTCTCATGAGTTTCAGAAAATTGTACCAAACGGACCAGTTCGTAGCTGGATTCTTCGCCGATCTTTTATACCTTCTCCAGAACATAAATGTCGTTCGGGTTCTCCAGTTCTGGGAGGTGGAAGAACTCCTTTGTGTTCTCTATGAAACTCACTCTCTATACTGTGAGAGAGTCCCTCATAGGAATTTACGACCTCTTCTGACTACAGCAGCCTGGGTGTGGGAGACAGAGGTAGGGGGATGGTACATAGAAAAGGCTGGTGCAGAGGGAGGGGGTCAACTGTGCTCGCTGTACCCAAAGAAGGCAATGTCATGACAGGCCATTTAAAAAAAGTTGATCAACTTTCAAAGCAGAATTACTTTCCCATTGTTCCTCAACTGTATAGTATGATATACCATTTTCTAGCGCTGAGTCTCTACTTTTATCCACTGTAAAAAACAGAATTTCAAATTTTGCTACTTAAGACCGAATTGAGCCGGTCAGTCACATTTGTAAAATTTTCTTTTCACTTTGACATTATGGAGTATTTTGTGTAGATCAATGACAAAATTCACAACTGAATCCATTGCAATCCCACTTTGTAATGCAACAAAATGTGAAAAAATCCAAGGGGGGTGAAAATGTATGATACCCACTGTATTTTCCTTCTTTTGATACCAACATCTGATACACACATCTCTTCTTCTATGAAGTGCTGCCTCTCTCTCTCTCATACCCCACTTTTTAAAAACATTTTGTTTGCTGTATCTCTCATTAGCTACAATATCCGTAGAGTACGACCTTTCCTCACACAGGAAGTGGCGCAGGTCCTAATCCATGCACTATCATATTCCGCAAACTACTGCAGCTCTCTGTTGGCTGGGTTTGCTGCTTGTGCCATTAAACACCTCCAATTTATCCTGAATGCCGCAGCCCGCCTTGTGTTCAATCTTCATAAGTTCTCCCATGTCATCCTGTCCCTCAGCACACTCCACTGGCTTCCAGTCAAAGCTCGCATCATCTTCAAGACTATGGTGCCTGCCATCAGAGCAGCAAGGGGAACTGCGCCTCCTTACCTTCAGGCTATGTTCAAACCGTACATCCCAACCTGAGCTCTCCATTCCGCCACCTCTGTTTTCTTGGCTGTCCCACCCCTAAGGGAGGGCAGCTCCCGCTCAGCTCCCGCTCAGCTCAGTCAAAGCTCTTCTCTGTCCTGGCACCCCAACGGTGAAACAAGCTTGCCCCTAAAATCAGGACAGAGAGTCCCTGCCCATCTTTCGAAAAATAACTTAAACACTGTACCCCTCCGCCCCCCTTTGTTGAAGAAAAATGTACTTGATACAATTGTGATGTGTTGTTGTCTCACCTAGCTATCTCAAGATGAATGCACTATTTGTAAGTTACTCTGGATAAGAGTCTGCTAAATGACTAAAATGTAAAATGTTTACATGTTTATGAAGATGTGTGTTCATGCGTGGGTGGGTGGCTCTATGTGTGTGTTGACATGTTTATGTGGGGATGTTGTTATTATATTGTTGGGAGCATATTCAGTGTGTAACTTTTATTTATTTGTACACAGTCTACTATTCCGTTAGTCAGCACCTCAACCAATACTTTTGCGTGTGTGTCTGCTCATGCTTTTTAAATGAACACGAAGGAAGACAGAAAATGAAATAAACATGCAGACATGGACATATTATGTTACTATGACAGTTGCTGTAAAATGAGAAGTTTTGCAGAAAGACAAAGAGACAAGTAGACAGATAGGTGGACACAGAGGTGGACAGACAGAAACCGACAGGTAGACACACCGCTGGGGATTGGGGCCATTCTTAGTGACAGTTGGAGAGAATTGACTGACTTAAGTGAATTGTGGAGTCCATCTTGTCACCTGTCAGTGCACTGGAAATGTTGTGATATACTGAAGGTAAAGAAAAAGGACGAGGAGGAAAAAGAGAGATACAAAGAAGAGAACGAATGTAGAACGTGCTTAACTATCATACTGTATGTGGGTGTCTCGCTCGTCTGAGACGAGGACAATGCTAATTTCCAATCCCCTTGAACCTGAGGCCAAGGTTTTATTCAGTTTTGCGTCAAATCTGGGAGGGTGTGCGTACGTCCGTCTGTGTGTGGGATGAGATTAGTTTGGTTTGATTGTCACTGTGTCGTCATGCTGTTTTCTTACGTTTATTTTCTTTATTTTTGTGTTTGTCTTAATGCTTTCCCTCTCCAAGGCTCCATGTACTTTACCTTGGGACCCACGTTTTAAATTACCCACAAAAACACAAACGATGACAACGGGATGAAAATAATGCAATGACACATAACTCAGGGCTGAAGTGTACACACAGACGGACATGCAAAGGGAGAAGAGTGCCACTGAGGTTTCGCTGTATCCTTGGAGAAGAGTAAATTGGAATGGGAAATGAAGTGCACGTTGAAATAGTTTCCACATTGCCATTGTGTTGTAATGATTCTGATGGATAAAAATCATGTTCTTCACGTTCATCTACAACAAATTGATTAATTAACAACACAGACCCCCACAGACCCCCACACATCCAGATCCCCACAGCCACACACACATCCAGACCCCCACAGACCCCCACACATCCAGACCCCCCCCCCCACACACACACACACATCCAGACCCCCACAGACACACAAATCCAGACCCCTACAGACACACACACACGCATCCAGACTCCCACAGACCCACACAGACACACACACATCCAGACCCCCACAGACACACAGACACACACACACGCATGCACGTGCGGGAAAACACTAGCGCAGACACACACAGGGTGAGTTTGTACAGTCGTGGCCAAAAGTATTGGCAACCTTGCACTTTTTTCATGTAACTCAAAATGTTCCCTAAAAATAATTAGAAATTGACCAACGTATTCGATCTCCACAATTCTTTATGTCACAGTGAATATTATAGTTTTGATTCAGAACTTTATATATCCATTTCAATCAAAATGATTGACTAGAACAGCCTTTGGTCAAAATAACTGTGATCAACCGCTTCCTATAGCCATCAATGAGTATCCTGCACCTGTGTACTGGCAGTTTGGCCCACTCCACTTGTGGTGCCTTCTCCTAACTGCTGTTTTCAGATCTCTCCACAAGTTTTCAATGGGATTTAGATCTGGACTCATTGATGGCCACTTCAGAACAGTCTTGAACCATTCCTGGGTGCTTTTTGAAGTGTGTTTGGGGTCATTGTCCTGCTGGAAGACCCAGATTCCTGATACTGGATCCTACTTTGCGCTCCAAACTGCCTTGGTATTCTTCTGATTTCAGGATGCCATGCACACGTTCAAGGCACCCAGTACCAGAGACAGCAAAGCAACTCCAAAACATTACTGAACCTCCTCCATGTTTGACTGTAGGGAAGGTGTTCTTTTCTATGAAGGCTTCATTTTGTTTTCTGTAAACATAGAGATGGTGTGCTTAACCAAAAAGCTCTAATTTGGTCTCATCTGTCCAGAGAATATTCTCCCAGAAAGATTTCAAATCACATTTTATTTGTCACATACACATGTTTAGCCGATGTTATTGCGGGTGTAGCGAAATGCTTATGACCTTGGCATGTTTAGGTGTGTTTTGGCAAATTTAAGTCAGGCTTTCTTATGTCTCTCAGCAGTGGGGTCCTCCTGGGTCTCCTACCATATAACCCATTTTCACTGAGTTGGGGATGGATGGTGCGAGTTGAAACTTTTGTACCTTCTGTCTGAAGGTCAGCTTGCATTTGTATGGCAGTTGATTGAGGGTCTTTCTCCACCATTCAAACAATCCTTTGGTTCAATATTCCATCAAGTTTTCTCTTGCGGCCACATCCAGGGTGGATTCTACAGTGGCATGGGCCATAAACTTCTTGATAACATTACGCACGGTGGAAACAGGAACATCAAGGTCTCTGGAGATGGACTTGTAGCCTTGAGATTGTCCATGCGAGGCTACAATCTTGTTGTCTGACCTCCTCAGAAAATTATTTGGTTTTCTTTCTTTTCTCCATTCTCATTGTGGTGCACACAGTGGCACAAAACACGAGAATGAGTCCTTTTCTCTATTCAAACTGGCACCTGCAACTCACCAATTTCGAAGTAAGGTAGAATCACATGCTTGAAATCAAATTATTTCAAACGACTTCCAGAAGGTGCCAATAATATTGTCCGGCGCATTTTAGGATTTCTTTGTGGAATAAGCTAACATTTTGTAAACTATTCTGACTTTTTGGTTTTATTCAACTGCAAACCAAAGACATACGTACTGTATGTGGATACCAAAATATGTTTTAATTTCAACAGTTTTCTGGAAGAAATTATAATTAATTGAAAAAAGTGCAAGGTTGCCAATATTTTTGGCCAAGACTGTAGATGCATGCACACAAAAGCATGTGTGCACAACACGCACACACGCACACACATACACACACACAAAATTCTGCCGCTGTCACAGTTGAAGTGATATTAACGACAAATGGAAGCGTCTTCACAGGGTTCATACAGCCAAACCACAACAGCTGGTGTCTTAAATTAACTTTTTTCATCTCTCTCTCTTTCACTTTCCTTTTCTCCTTCATCAACATTTTAACCCAGCCTCATGTACAAATCACAACATTTCTTGTCACTATAGTGTCATGTTGTTCCTGAATTAAACCAGCTATTGCGTCTTGCAGTTGAATGAGAATGATTGAAATTATTGTACACAATAAGTGAACATGTCATAGGTTGTGGGTGCCCTTGAAAATAATGTGATTTTCTTCCAACAAAAGAGTTACCTCGCTCTCTCGTTCTCTCTCGTTCTCTCTCTCTCGCTCTCTCTCATCAATACACCACCTCCCCCAAATGAATCATTCACCAGTTTTTGTATTTTCCCAGAGATGAAGGTGTGTTGACAGTCTCAACACAATCGAATAGCCCCGTGATATGCAACTTTTCAGGGAAGTTAGGAACAAATATACACAGGCATTTAGAAAAGCTAAGGCTAGCTTTTTCAAACAGAAATTTGCATCCTGTAGTACTAACTCAAAAAAGTTCTGGGACACTGTAAAGTCCATGGAGAATAGGATCACCTCCTCCCAGCTGCCCACTGATCTGAGGCTAGGAAACACTGTTACCACCAATAAATCCACTATAATTGAGAATTTCAATAAGAATTTCTCTACGGCTGGCCATGCTTTCCACCTGGCTACCCCTACCCCGGTCAACTGCCCGGCACCCTCCACAGCAACCCGCCAAAGCCCCCACCATTTCTCCTTCACCCAAATCCAGATAGCTGATGTTCTGAAAGAGCTGCAAAATCTGGACCCATACAAATCAGCCGGGCTAGACAATCTGGACCCTCTCTTTCTAAAACGATCTGCCGAAATTGTTGCAACCCCTATTACTAGCCTGTTCAACCTCTCTTTTGCATTGTCTGAGATTCCCAAAGATTGGAAAGCTGCCGCGGTCATCCCCCTCTTCAAAGGGGGTGATACTCTAGACCCAAACTGCTACAGACCTATATCTATCCTACCCTGTCTTTCTAAGGTCTTCGTTTGCCAAGTTAACAAACAGACTACCGACCATTTCAAATCCCACTGTACCTTCTCCGCTATGCAATCTGGTTTCAGAGCTGGTCATGGGTGCACCTCAGCCACGCTCAAGGTCCTAAACGACATCATAACCGCCATCGATAAGAGACATTACTGTGCAGCCTTATTCATTGACCTGGCCAAGGCTTTCAACTCTGTCAATCACCACATTCTTATTGGCAGACTCGACAGCAGTGTTTTCTCAACTGATTCCCTTAATCTGGTTTACCAACTACTTCTCTGATAGAGTTCAGTGTGTCAAATCGGAGGGCCTGTTGTCCGGACCTCTGGCAGTCTCTATGGGTGTGCCACAGGGTTCAATTCTTGGGCCGACTCTCTTCTCTGTATACATCAATGATGTTGCTCTTGCTGCTGGAGATTCTCTGATCCACCTCTACTCAGATGACACCATTCTGTATTCTTCTGGCCCCTCTTTGGACACTGTGTTAACTAACCTCTTGCCAATCTTCAATGCCATACAATTCTCCTTCCGTGGCCTCCAACTGCTCTTAAACGCAAGTAAAACTAAATGCATGCTATTTAATCGATCACTGCCCGCACCTGCTCGCCCGTCCAGCATCACTACTCTGGACGGCTCTGACTTAAAATATGTGGACAACTACAAATACCTGGGTGTCTGGTTAGACTGTAAACTCTCCTTCCAGACTCACGTTAAGCATCTCCAATCCAAAATTAAATCTAGAATTGGCTTCCTATATCGCAACAAAGCATCCTTCACTCATGCTGCCAAACATACCCTCGTAAAACTGACCATCCTACCGATCCTCGACTTCGGTAATGTCATCTATAAAATAGCCTCCAACACTCTACTCAACAAACTGGATGCAGTCTATCACAGTGCCATCCGTTTTGTCACCAAAGCCCCATACACTACCCACCATTGCGACCTGTACGTCATACTCGTCGCCAAACCCACTGGCTACAGGTTATCTTCAAGTCTCTGCTAGGTAAAGCCTGCCTTATCTCAGCTCACTGGTCACCATAGCAGCACCCACTCGTAGCACGTGCTCCAGCAGGTATATTGCGCTGGTCATCCCCAAAGCCAATTCCTCCTTTGGTCGTCTTTCCTTCCAGTTCTCTGCTGCCAATGACTGGAACGAACTGCAATAATCTCTGAAGCTGGAGACTCATATCTCCCTCACTAACTTTAAGCACCAGCTGTCAGAGCAGCTCACAGATCACTGCACCTGTACATAGATGGGCTGTTTACAGATGGGCTATCTACCTACCTCATCCCCATACTGTATTTATTTATTTATCTTGCTCCTTTGCACCCCAATATTTCTCCATGCACATTCATCTTCTGCACATCTACCATTCCAGAGTGTAATTGCTATATTGTAATTACTTCGCCTCCATGGCCTATTTATTGCCTTAACTTACCTCATTTGCACTCACTGTATATAGACTTTTTGTTTTCTTTTGTTCTAATGTATTATTGACTGTATGTTTTGTTTATTCCATGTGTAACTCTGTGTTGTTGTATGTGTCGAATTGCTATGCTTTATCTTGGCCAGGTCGCAGTTGCAAATGAGAACTTGTTCTCAACTAGCCTGCCTGGTTAAATAAAGGTGAAAAAACAAAAACAACAAAAAAACAATGCCTCCAAAACAATGCCCCCAAAATACCGCCTCGGTTGCTTTTCCTCCTTCCTCCCCAATCTTTCAATTTTCTCTCTCCTTCCTTCCCACTGCTCTATACATATTTTACTGGAGAGAGAAGAGGAGAGGAGAGGAGAGGAGAGGAGAGGAGAGGAGAGGAGAGGAGAGGAGAGGAGAGGAGAGGAGAGGAGAGGAGAGGAGAGGGCTCAGCCTCTGAAATATGACTAAGATGGAGAGAGGGATAGATACAGAGGGTTAAGGACACCTGAAGAATGACACGGGACAAACGCATATCCACCATCATGGCCTAGGCGGTCATGTTTATATAATTCTAGTTTGGGATGTTTTGCAAAATATATATTGGGAGATCAGAACACAACATTTCGTTTAGAGTGACTATACACTAGTGTAGACTAGGGACTGAGAGAGGCTAGCGTAGATGAAGGGGGTGAGAGTATGTGTATTATTTAGGTCATATCAGCGAGAAAGAAATTACAGTACTCTGCAATCAGTCCAAACATCTACCTGTCACCTCCAGCCTAACCCTGTCTCTTTCTCTCCAC
>NC_042992.1:11210971-11353849 GCF_901001165.1 Salmo trutta | reverse complement strand
GAGAGAGACAGAGAGAGACGGAGAGAGAGACGGAGAGAGAGAGAGACAGAGAGAGAGACAGAGAGAGAGAGAGAGAGAGAGAGAAAGAGATGTAAAAACAATAGTGAGAAAAATAAAGCGAGGAAAAGAGAGGGAGCTGACAGGGTAGCAGGTGGACCACACCACAATACTAATTAATGATAATTATCTGCAGTTAATGGCCTGTGGAAACAGTTTACTCTCACAATCGATTTATGAAACAAAACAAAATCTATACTACCTTCAATAAAGAGCCAGGAAAACATTAATAATTTGTACACAGGGTTTAAAACTCTAAATTATTATTTTGTTTTATTTAGCAATGGGAAATCGAGGGCAAATAGTACAATGTACACCTTTCTCTCATTTTGCAAGGGCTTAAAAAGTGTATGTACAATGAATGAAGCAGGCTTGGTAGATAAATCATTGCTGTTAGAGCTTACACTTACAAAAAATGAAGTCATCCAAATTACTCATTCCTCTAAATTGTACTGCAGCAGTATTATGGGGTCGACATTTCGGTCAACTTAACCATTCTCGAGTAATTTCAGCACTCGAGTTGAAAACACTTTTGTAAATGTAGGAATGTGTTCCCACTGGGCACAGATGTCAAATATCAAATCTGCTGCTTGTATATCAAACTTCATTATGATGACCACATCTATGTAAATTACCATATCTGCTCTTTGCAATTCAAACTTTATTTAACAGCTCCACTATACTATGACTACACAAAACATTATGAACACCTGCTCTTTCCATGACATGGACTGACCAGGTGAAAGGTATGATCCCTTATTGATGCCACTTGTTAAATCCACTTTAATCAGTATAGATGAAGGGGAGACACGTTAAAGAAGGATGTTTTACACCTTTAGACAATTGAGAGAAGGATTTGGCTCCTGAGTGACAGTGGACTAAGGCACTGCATCTCAGTGCAAGAGGTGTCACAGCAGTCCCTGGTTCAAATCCAGGCTGCATCACATCTGGCTGTGATTGGGAGTCCCATAGGGTGGTGCGCAATTGGCCCAGTGTTGTCTGGGGTAGGCTATCATTGTAAATAATATTATTTTCTTAACTGACTTGCCTAGTGAAATAAAAAAATATTGTGTATATGTGCCATTCAGAGGGTGAATGAGCAAGACAAAATATTTAAGTGTCTTTGAATGGGATATGGAAGTAGGTGCCAGGCGTACCGGTTTGTGTCAAGAACTACAACTCTGCTGGGTTTTTCACGCTCAACAGTTGCCCGTGTGTGTCAAGAATGGTCCACCTCCCCAAAGGGCATCCAGCCAACTTGACACAACAGTGGGAAGCATTGTAGTCAACATGGGTCAGGATCCCTGTGGAACTCTTTTGACACCTTGTAGAGTCCATGTCTCAACGAATTGAGGCAGTTCTGAGAGCAAAAAGGGGGCGGGAAGGGGGGATCAACTCAATATTAGGAAGGTGTTCTTAATGTTTTGTACACTCAGTGTATGCCTGTGTGCACGTGTATGCACACGGATGTATGTGCTGGCATGTAGCCTCAACAGTTTCTAACACAACTCTCTGCACTGCATGCATTTCCTAAAATATGCCATCTACAAGCCATATCAACACATCCACAATGAAACATGCAACACACACACACAGACATAAACACACACACACACACACACACACACACATAGCCTGAAGGGTAGCCAGACTCGGGGTTGATCCTGGCACCAGGTGTTGCAGTAAAACAGATGGCCAGGCAATGTTGATCATTTCCATCTTTGATCATTCTGCCACCTCAGGTTTTAATAACAGGAGCAGACTGGAGAATCCTAGAGCCCACCCCATGCCTTTCTGTCCACTCTGTTATGCTAACACATACGATCGACAGGTGTGTGAAGTGTGTGTGTGTGTTTCTGTGTGTCTGTGTGTCTGTGCTCTAGGGACCTACAGGTGCATGCTGGGGTTGCATCATCTAGAGAGCCTCCTAGAGATCTGCTGTAATGTTATTGGAGGAAAAGTTGCTCAAAAAGATGTATCCAGTAAAGTACGTTTGGTTACCTCATCCCAGGAAGTTCTCGCCTCCTGTTAACTCTTCACCAGCGTAGTTATCATTTTGATGGATGGCCACAAAACCCAACACCATCAATACTACATCTATCATAACCAGCCTGAAGAGAGATGGAGAGAATATTGGAGTTTAGTTAGAGGGGCCAAGGTCATGGCTGAGTAAGTTGAGTTCCCTTCCCTCTCATCGCTGAAGAGAGCAGACAGGTTGGAGCCTGCGGAGGAGAGGAATGGGTGGATTAAAAAGAGTGTCTCTTTGCTCTCTCAGGGTGAATTCGTTCTTCAGAGTACTGAGTATACCTGGATATGATTGAGGGCTTCTATGAATGTCATATAAGGACAAGGTAACACACACACACACACAGACACACACGGACACACATTGACACACACATACACACACACACAGTTATTTTGGACAGTCATTTTGCAAACAATAACAGAAAAGTGAAATGAAAACCTTACCTCGAAACAATCAAGTCTGCTTTTCCATGTCTCACTGCCATCCCCAAACCATAGCCCTTCCGACTACCATATTTCTCTCTTACAAAACAATTACAAAAGCAGCATCTTGCCCCAGTCCAACAAAAGGAATAACAATGTTGCAGAACAGGTAAGTACATTTCCACATTGTGACACTATAGGAAATCTACTGTAGCCCTGAGTGCAAGGAGGAACAGAATTAGAATACTGCTGGTTGATGTGGCAACCAGAACGTTTAGTGAAGGACACAATTAGAATACTGCTGGTTGATGTGGCTACCAGAACATTTAGTGAAGGACACAATTAGAATAATGCTGGTTGATGTGGCTACCAGAACATTTAGTGAAGGACACAATTAGAATAATGCTGGTTGATGTGGCAACCAGAACATTTAGTGAAGGACACAATTAGAATACTGCTGGTTGATGTGGCTACCAGAACATTTAGTGAAGGACACAATTAGAATAATGCTGGTTGATGTGGCTACCAGAACATTTAGTGAAAGACACAATTAGAATAATGCTGGTTGATGTGGCTACCAGAACATTTAGTGAAGGACACAATTAGAATAATGCTGTTTGATGTGGCTACCAGAACATTTAGTGAAGGACACAATTAGAATAATGCTGGTTGATGTGGCTACCAGAACATTTAGTGAAGGACACAATTAGAATAATGCTGGTTGATGTGGCTACCAGAACATTTAGTGAAGGACACAATTAGAATAATGCTGGTTGATGTGGCTACCAGAACATTTACTGAAGTACACAATTAGAATAAAGGTGGTTGATGTGGCTACCAGAACATTTAGTGAAGAACACAATTAGAATACTGCTGTTTGATGTGGCTACCAGAACATTTAGTGAAGGACACAATTAGAATACTGCTGGTTGATGTGGCTACCAGAACATTTAGTGAAGGACACAATTAGAATACTGCTGGTTGATGTGGCTACCAGAACATTTAGTGAAGGACACAATTAGAATACTGCTGGTTGATGTGGCTACCAGAACATTTAGTGAAGGACACAATTAGAATACTGCTGGTTGATGTGGCTACCAGAACATTTCGTGAAGGACACAATTAGAATACTGCTGAGTGCTGTGGCTACAATAGTGTTTAGCAAAGTGCAATGCTCATTTGTGCATACTCTTTGTGCATACTCTCTCATAGTGAAAACTGCATAGTGAAAAACCTCTAACCAGATGTTATTGGCAGAGAGGTTTGTAACTCTTTTTGTTAGTGGTCTATGAGCCCATTTTCAGCCTGCTAATGTCACCAGGCTAGCCGACCCCGCCTCCCCCCCCCATGCAAAAAGGATGATAAGAAGGTCCTGTGTAGTAGACTGTAGTTATTTTTAACTTTCTGGAAATAACACAGATTTAAATAATCATTTTTTTTTGCAGTGTTGGTATAATGTGATACAAACACAGGAAAAACATTTTGACCGCACTGGACCTTAATTAAGACATGTAGTGTAATGTAAGCAACTTGACATGTGTAAAACATTGGTTTTAACGGCGGCAGGGTTAGTGTCGTCTGTTGGAAGGGCAGGTTTTGAATCCTTCTCTGAGGTGTAAGGCAGAGAACAGAGCCTCCAGTGTGAGGGAGTGGGTGTGTGTGTGTGTGTGTGTGTGTGTGTGTGTGTGTGTGTGTGTGTGTGTGTGTGTGTGTGTGTGTGTGTAGTGTGGAGTGTGGAGTGTGTGTGTGTGTGTGTGTGTGTGTGTGTGTGTGTGTGTGTGTGTGTGTGTGTGTGTGTGTGTGTGTGTGTGTGTGTGTGTGTGAGTCATACTGACGGGGGTGCTCGTGGGGCGGACGGACGAGGTGGCACTGTGACAGAATTAGGTCGCAAACGTCGGGCTGCCGAATTACACACTCCCTGTGGCAGCTCCAACACACACACACACACACACACACACACACACACACACACACACACACACACACACAAACAAACAACAAATATGTCAGTGTGTCTTTGAAGGAGTCAGAGAGGATGACGGTGATGCCTCTAGCCTGGCCGTGGAACTCTGACATACTCTCACAGTCAATAGGAAGGCTTGAGTAAGACTGGAATAGGGGCAGACTGTAATTACATGGAGAGAGGGGGAACTGGAACTTTGGAACATTTTCAGACCAGAGGGAGGGGGAGAGAAACAGAGAGAGACAGAGAGAGAGAGTCTTCTAACTGATTATATAATTTGCCTATTTGGCAAAAGTCTGAGGAGTGTGCGTGCGTGTGCATGCATCGGTGGGTTAGCATGTGTGTGTGTGTGTGTGTGTGTGTGTGTGTGTGTGTGTGTGTGTGTGTGTGTGTGTGTGTGTGTGTGTGTGTGTGTGTGTGTGTGTGTGTGTGTGTGTGTGTGTGTGTACTGTGTATGCAAGGAGGGTTTTGACAAAACCGGACTGCCAGGTGATGTAGATCAGAGATTACAGGGTAGGAGACGTGTAATTTTCTGAAATCACAATGTATTATGACGCTGATGAAATGAAATGGTACAGAGAGAGGGGGAGAGCGGGATGGAAGGGGTGTGGGGAAGAGAAAGAGTGGGTGGCAGGGGAACGCAGAGAGAACGAAAGGGAGGGAAAGAGGGAGTGGAGGGAAAGAGAGAACGAGAACCAGGGAGACAGAGTGAGAGAGAGAAGGAGGAAGGGAAGGAGAGATAAAAAGAGTAAGAGATAGACAGAGAGAGAGTGAGGGCAAGAGAGAGAGAGAATGAGAGAGAGAGAGAGAGAGAGAGCGAGAGGGAGAGAGAGAGAGAGAGAGAGATGGGAAGTCATACTAAGCTGGCTCCAGGGTTACAGTAATGCTTTTAGTCAGACAGAGAGCCCTACACACAAAGACAGACTTCTAATGGCCCCAGACCCTGGCTGCTAAACCAACAGCCCTTTTCTACCCTCCGTCCTCTATCCCTCTACAACATTATCCAGGCAACCTTTTGTGAGGTCCATTATGAATCCTGTGTGGCTCAGTTGGTAGAGCATGGTGTTTGCAACGCCAGGGTTGTGGGTTTGATTCCCACGGGGGACCAGTACGGAGAAAGAAATGTATGCATTCACTACTGTAAGTCGCTCCGGATAAGAGCATCTGCTAAATGACTAAAATGAATGAATGAATGTCTACCACATACCGTAGCAACATACAGTATGACTACCACATTTGCTGTGTTAGAACGATGCAATGTCCTATTACAACATGCATACATATCAACTTTGTGTGAACCCATTTAGCAATGGTACAGTGTGTTAGCTATGCAATACACAACAAAACATACTATTGACCAAGAATGATGGGTGGCCCCTAATTACATGGCTAGCAACATGATGAAAATAGGAGTATAGCAACTATATATTACTGAACTTCAGTGCTAACAACATGATAAGGAGGCAAGTAGCTTATCAGTTAGAGCATTGGGCCAGTAAGCAGAAGGTTGCTGGTTCAAATACCTGAACAGACAAGCTGAAAAATCTGTCCATGTTCCCTTGAGTGGCTGTACTGCTATGGCCGACCACGTAAAACAACACATTTTACTGCACAATAAAACATTTATTTTCTTTTATTACAGTACTCTGCATGGCTATGTAGTGTCATAGCCAAATTGCAGCCACTGGCTTCACAAATGCCATGCTATTCCCTATATAGTGGACTACTTTTGACCAGAGCCCTGTGCCCATTTGAAGGCAGCCACCACTATCATACATTTACATGTTAGTTATTTAGCAGACGCTCTTATCCAGAGCAACTTACAGTAGTGAGTGCATACATTTTCATACTTATTTTCTAATACTGGTTGCCCGGTATGGGATTCGAACCCATGTTGCGAAGCGCCTTGTTCTACCGTCTGAGCCACACGGGACCCATACAGTGTGCATTGCTGTGTGCCTTAGAGGGTCCTCTGTGCTAGCCAAGCTCTGTTGAATAAAACAGACTCCACAGAACTCAGAAAAAAGAGAAAGACAAAGTTTATTTTCTTTTATCTTCCCTTCTCCTATAATGTGTGCTTGCAACTCTGAACTTGACAATGTTCATCTTTCCTCTCTCTGTCTCCCCTCTCTCTCTCCTGCCGCCCCATAATTCTCCCTCTCTCTCTCCTGCCGCCCCCTATTTCTCCCTCCACCTCTCTCAGTGCCTCTATCCCCCCCAAAAATGAACTGCCCTTCCTCTCCCCCTCCCTCTCTTCTCTTTCTGCTGGTTGTTGTAACCCCACTGGCCCTACAGAGAGGATTCATACTGCTGTTATTTTATATTTCATACTAGCAGTATCTCTCCTGGCCTTCATGCACTCAGGGTAATGCACAGATCTAGTGGAAGATGCTTCTCTGTATATGAACTTGGCCCTTAACAAAATACAAAGAAAATTAAGACCAACTTTGGGGAGCCAAAGAATGAGGGAGGGAAGGATGAAGGGAGAAAGAGAGGGATTTGGGGATGTGCACTGTTGATAAGACTGATAAATAGAATTAGATTTTTTTTCATTTAATTTTATACCATTACCGTCTGGTCTCTTGGGTTTGCATGGCAGTTGCAGAGACTTGATAATGCATTGGATGATAATGTATTGAATGACAATGAATTGAATGATAATGTATCAGATTTTTTTTGTTTTTATTTCATCTTTATTTAACCAGGTAGGCCAGTTGAGAACAAGTTCTCATTTACAACTGTGACCTGGCCAAGATAAAGCAAAGCAAAGCGACAAAAACAACAACACAGAGTAACACATAAACAAACGTACAGTCAATAACACTAAAGGAAAGAAAAATTGAAAAATCTATGTACAGTGAGTGCAAATGTAGAAGAGTAGAGAGGTAGGCAATAAGTAGGCCATAGAGGCGAAAATAATTACAATTTAGCATTAATACTGGAGTGATAGATGTGCAGATGATGATGTGCAAGTAGAGATACTGGGGTGCAAAAGAGTAAGAGGGAAAGTAATACTATGGGGATGAGGTAGGGATGTGCTATTTACAGATGGGCTGTGTACAGGTACAGTGATCGGTAAGCTACTCTGACAGCTGCTGCTTAAAGTTAGAGAGGGAGATATAAGACTCCAGCTTCAGAGATTTTTGCAATTCGTTCCAGTCATTGGCAGCAGAGAACTGGAAGGAAAGGCAGCTAAAGGAAGTGTTGGCTTTGGGGATGACCAGCGCAATATACCTGCTGGAGTGAGTGCTACGGGTGGGTGTTGCTCTGGTGACCAGTGAGCTGAGATAAGGCGGGGCTTTACCTAGCAGAGACTTGTAGATAACCTGTAGCCAGTGGGTTTGGCGACGAGTATGAAGCGAGGGCCAACCAACGAGAGCATACAGGTCACAGTGGTGGGTAGTATATGGGGCTTGATAATGACAATGTATTGGATAATAGTGTATTGGGTGATAATGTATTGAAAGATAATGTGCCTGCTCTGAAATATGATGATCTGTGTATTACAGTTTAGTCATTTAGCAGAGACTCTTATCCAGAGGGACTTACAGTAAGTAGTATAGTAAGTGCACACATTTATATACACTGGTCCCCCGTGGGAATCGAACCCATAACCCTGGTGTCAAGACAGTAAATTGCCACCCAGTGTATTCCATATAAACACAAAAGCAGGAACTGCACAACTCCACAGTTCCACACAAGCATTCACACACACAAGCACACACACAGACACACTGCCACCCCTTCCACACACAGCTGCTCGTATTACTGCTGTACATCCTGTGAATGGTGGGTTTGCTGGTGGGAGCCGTAGCCACGGGCAGGTCAGCGCGGTGACTAATGATGCCTGAACAGGGACACAGAAATGAAAAGCAACAACTTTCACAATTAATAAAGA
Source organism: Salmo trutta (assembly GCF_901001165.1). NCBI lineage: Eukaryota > Metazoa > Chordata > Actinopteri > Salmoniformes > Salmonidae > Salmo > Salmo trutta. The sequence continues at coordinate 11,345,480 of NC_042992.1, read as the reverse complement.
GGCACAGAGGGCAAGCCCTTAACGCTAGGAGCCACACTGACCTGAATACACCACAACAAGCTGTGCATCATTTGTTCAATTATCTAAAATATCTGAGGAACACAGTGGTTATAACCTAGGGCCCCGTTCAGCACATAGGGCCATGACGAGACCTGACATACAGGGAAACAACTTGTGTGTGTGTGTGTGTGTGTGTGTACTTTGGGAGAATGAATAGTGTGTGTGTGTGTGTGTGTGTGTGTGTGTGTGTGTGTGTGTGTGTGGCCGATTAAGGGAAGATTAAATGAATATTAATATCACAGTGCATAACTTGGAGAAGGAAATTAAATGACAGCAAAAAGAGATATTTCGTTTTTGAAAGTTTTATTTGACTTATAAGCACAAACCTGGTAGAGCAGAACCTGTAGAGCAGAACCTGGTAGAGCAGAACCTATAGAGCAGGACCTGGTAGAGCAGAACCTGTAGAGCAGAACCTGTAGAGCAGAACCTGGTAGAGCAGAAACGGTAGAGCAGAACCTGGTAGAGCAGAACCTGGTAGAGCAGAACCTGTAGAGCAGAACCTGTAGAGAAGAACCTGGTAGAGCAGAACCTGTAGAGCAGAACTTGTAGAGCAGAACCTGGTAGAGCAGAAACGGTACAGCAGAACCTGGTAGAGCAGAACCTGTAGAGCAGAACCTGGTAGAGCAGAACCTGTAGAGCAGAACCTGGTAGAGCAGAAACTGGTAGAGCAGAACCTGTAGAGCAAAACCTGTAGAGCAGAAACTGTAGAGCAGAACCTGGTAGAGCAGAAACTGTAGAGCAGAAACGGTAGAGCAGAAACGGTAGAGCAGAACCTGTAGAGCAGAACCTGTAGAGCAAAACCTGGTAGAGCAGAACCTGTAGAGCAAAACCTGTAGAGCAGAAACTGTAGAGCAGAACCTGGTAGAGCAGAAACTGGTAGAGCAGAACCTGTAGAGCAGAAACTGTAGAGCAGAACCAGTACAGCAGAACCTGTAGAGCAGAACCTGTAGAGCAGAACCTGTAGAGCAAATCCTGGTAGAGCAGAAACTGGTAGAGCAGAACCTGTAGAGCAGAACCAGTACAGCAGAACCTGTAGAGCAGAACCTGTAGAGCAGAACCAGTACAGCAGAACCTGTAGAGCAGGACCTGTAGAGCAGAACCAGTACAGCAGAAACTGGTAGAGCAGAACCTGTAGAGCAGAACCTGTTGAGCAAAACCTGGTAGAGCAGAACCTGTAGAGCAGAACCTGGTAGAGCAGAAACTGGTAGAGCAGAACCTGGTAGAGCAGAACCAGTAGAGCAGAAACTGGTAGAGCAGAACCAGTAGAGCAGAACCTGTAGAGCAGAACCTGTAGAGCAGAACCTGTAGAGCAGAACCTGGTAGAGCAGAACCAGTAGAGCAAAACCTGTAAAGCAAAACCTGTAGAGCAGAACCTGTAGAGAAGAACCTGTAGAGCAGGACCTGTAGAGCAGAACCAGTAGAGCAGAACCAGTAGAGCAAAACCTGTAGAGCAGAACCAGTAGAGCAAAACCTGTAGACCAGGACCAGTAGAGCAGAACCTGTAGAGCAGGACCTGTAGAGCAAAACCTGTAGACTAGGGGTTTGTGGAAGATGTAATTGAGATACCTCACTCTTAAAAAAAACGATCACTGTGAAATTGAAAGACTTTTATCACCTACAAAATATTACTGTATAAAACAATAAAATTCACCATTAGGTATGGCCAGCGGACAACAAACCTTTATTGAAGTTTAAAAATTCCTATGTAATGGAAAGGGGGCACATTAGGTTGGCTGGTTGCGTTATTTAAAGGGTCTGTGTAGCCGGAGAAACAGCCCAGTGAGCAGGGGAGGATTCCATTATGAGCTCTGGAGATCTATACATCAGAGGGTTACATTACCTAATTTACACTGCATCAACTTCTATAGAGAACATTACAGTACATGGAGTTCTATAGAGAACATTACAGTACATGGAGTTCTGTAGAGAACATTACAGTACATGGAGGGCTATAGAGAACATTACAGTACATGGAGTTCTACAGAGAACATTACAGTACATGGAGGGCTATAGAGAACATTACAGTACATGGAGGGCTATAGAGAACATTACAGTACATGGAGGGCTATAGAGAACATTACAGTACATGGAGTTCTGTAGAGAACATTACAGTACATGGAGTTCTGTAGAGAACATTACAGTACATGGAGTTCTGTAGAGAACATTACAGTACATGGAGGGCTATAGAGAATAGAAAAGTGCAAAAGGTAAATTGTGAAAAATAAGGTGTGAAAATAATAATCTGGAGTATTGACTGAATTTGCATGCAGTTGATAATGTTCACGCTCCCAACATACAGTACCAGTCAAAAGTTTGGAAACACATACTCATTCAAGGGTTTTTCCTTATTTTTACTATTTTCTACATTGTAGAATTACAGTGAATACATCAAAACTATAAAATAACACATATGGAGTCATATAGTAACCAAAAAATATTTTATATTTAAGATTCTTCAAAGTAGCCACCCTTTGCCTTGATGACAGCTTTGCACACTCTTGGCATTCTCTCAACCAGCTTCAACTGGAATGTTTTTCCCAACAGTCTTGAAGGAGTTCCCACATATGCTGAGCACTTGTTGGCTGCTTTTCCATCACTCTGTGGTCCAACTCATCACAAACCATCTCAATTGGGTTGAAGCAGGGTGATTGTGGAAGCCAGGTCATCTGATGCAGCACTCCATCACTCTCCTTCTTGGTCAAATAGCCCTTACACAGCCTGGAGGTGTGTTGGGTCATTGTCCTGTTGAAAAACAAATGATACTCCCACTAAGCGCAAACCAGATGGGATGGCGTATAAATGCAGAATGCTGTGGTAGCCATGCTGGTTAAGTGTGCCTTGAATTCTAAATAAATCACTGACAGTGTCACCAGCAAAGCACCCCCACAACCACACATCTCCTCCTCCATGCTTCATGGTGGGAACCACACATGCGGAGGTCAGCCGTTCACCTGCTCTGCGTCTCACAAAGACACGGCGGTTGGAACCAAAAATCTTGGACTCATCAGACCAAAGGACAGATTTCCAAGGGTCTAATGTCCATTGCTCATGTTTCTTGGCCCAAGAAAGTCTCTTCTTCTTATTGATGTCCTTTAGTAGTAGTTTCTTTGCAGCAATTCAACCATGAAGGCCTGATTTACACAGTCTCCTCTGTTTATGTTGAGATGTGTCTGTTACTTGAACTCTGTGAATAATTTATTTGTGCTGCAATTTCTGAAGCTAGTAACTCTATTTAACTTATCCACTGCAACAAAAGTAACTCTGGGACTTCCTTTCCTGTGGTGGTCCTCATGAGAGCCAGTTACATCGTAGCGCTTGATGGTTTTTGCGACTGCACTTTCAGAAACTTTGAAAGTTATTCCCAATTGACTGACCTTCATGTCTTAACCTCTCTAGGGTAGGGGGCAGTATTTTCACGGCCGGTTGAAAAACGTACCCAAATTAAACGGCCTACTACTCTGTTTGAATTCTAAAACTGTTTGAATGATGTCTGTGAGTATAACAGAACTCATATGGCAGGCAAAAATCTGAGAAGAATCTAACCAGGAAGTGAGAATTCTGGTGCTTGTAGTCCTTTCAAGTCATTGCCAATGGAACACACAGTGAGTTAGGGTTCATTTTGCAGTTCCTAAGGCTTCCACTAGATGTCAACAGTCTTTAGAAAGTTGTTTGAGGCGTCCAATGATGAACAGAGACCGAACAAGAAGGGTGGGAAGTTGTAGACCCATCAGTTCATTGGCGCGCATTCATGTGAGAAGTGACCTGTGTTCCAAAACGTTTTTCAAGACACAGGAACCGTCCGGTTGGAATATTACTGAAGTTTCACGTTCAAAAGGCCCTAAAGATTGATGCTTTACAACGTTTGACATGTTTGAACGAACGTAAATAGATTTTTTTTTTACTTTTCTTTTCGGCACGCTTCCTACATTTGGAGTAGCTGAACTGAACGCGTGAACAACAAGGAGCTATTTGGACATAAATGATGGCATGTATTGTGTAACATGATGTCCTAGGAGTGTCATCTGATGAAGATCGTTAAAGGTTAGTGCTGCATTTAGCTGTGTTTTGGGTATTTGTGAAGCATGCTAGTTGCTTGGAAATGGCTGTGTGGTTATTTGTGTCTATGTACTCTCCTAACATAATCTAATGTTTTGCTTTCGCTGTAAAGCCTTTTTGAAATCGGACAACGTGGTTCGATTCAGGAGAAGTGTATCTATAAAATGGTGTAAAATAGTCCTATCCTTGAGAACTTTGAATTATGACATTTTGTGGTTTTAAATTTGGCGCTCTGATTTTTTCACGATTTCGTCCCACCTCCCCTAGAGAGGTTAAAATAATGATGGACTGTCATTTCTCTTTGCTTAGTTGAGCTGTTCTTGCCATAATATGGACTTGGTAATTTACCAAATATGGCTATCTTCTGTATACCACCCTTATCCTGTTTAATCTAGGGGGCAGTATTGAGAATTTTGGAAAAAAATATGTGCCCTTTTTTAACTGCCTCCTACACCAACTCAGAAGCTAGAATATGCATATTATTGTTCAGGTTTGGATAGAAAACACTCTGAATTTTCTAAAACAGTTTGAATGGTGTCTGTAAGTATAACAAAACTCATATTGCAGGCAAAAATCTGTGAAAAATAGATTTTAAAAAAATTGCATTTTGTGACTGTACTATTTAGTGTCATTGTTTTATAGATACCATAGTGAGAAAGGATTCAGTTCGCAACTCCTAAGGCTTCCACTAGATGTCAACGATCTTTAGAAAGTTGTTTGAAGCATCTGTGATTAATACAGACCGAATTAGAATGCTTACAAGTTGACACGTCATCACTTCATTTTTTGCGCCTGCGCATAAATCTGAGAAGAGTGTCTTTGTCATAATCGTTTATTCTAGACACTTGATAGGTTGTGTGAAAATATTACTGATGTTTACTGATGTTTCACGTTAAAAATGGACCAAAAGATTAATGCTAAACAACGTTTGACATGTTTAAACAAACGTAAATAGATTATTTACTAGGTTTTCTTTAGCTTTTTGGCGTGACTTTACACTGCCCACCTCATTTTGTGGGAGCCTACTGAACGCTAACTATTTGGACATAAATTATGAACTTTGTCAAAAGAAACCACATTTGTTCTGGACCTGGGATCGCTGGCAGCGCCTTCTGATGGAGATAATCAAAGGTAAGGGGATATTTAGAATGTTATTATCGATATTAGATGATGCTAATGCTAACTGTATAGCTTAGCTTAGCTTATAGCTTAGCTTGCTGTTGTTAGCATGGTACCCAGTTTATTGCAAAATGTGATTTCCCAGTAAAGTTATTTTGAGATCTGGCCATTCGGTAGCAATTACGAGATGATAATATATTATTCTTTGAATGACAATATTATAATTTACCAATGTTTTCGAATAGTAATTCCGTGATTTGTAATGCTGGATTCACTGGGAGCATTCGAGCCGAAAAAAATTCTGAATTTCACCGCGACTGTAAATGCTGTTTTTGGATATAAATATGAACTTGATGGAACTAAAAATGCATGTATTGTATAACATAATGTCCTATGAGTGTCATCTGATGCAGATTGTCAAAGGTAAGTGCATAATTCTAGCTAGTTTTCTGACTGTTGATGCCCTTCTTTGAAATGGCTAAACATTACACACAGCTATTGTCAATGTACTCTCCTAACATAACCTAACTTTATGAATTCTCCGTAAAGCCTCTGAAAATCGGACAGCGTGGTTAGATTTAGGAGATATATCTTTCAAATGGAGGAAAATAGTTGATTATTTGATTATTTGAAATGATTACTCTTGCAGTTTTGAATTCCCCGCCATGGTCACATGACAATGAATTCCAATACCGGGATAAGATCCTGCCCCCTGGCCTCAACAGGTTATCTTATCTTATCACAACACAACTGATTAGCTCAAACGCATTAAGTCAGAAATAAATGACACATTACCTTTTAACAAGGCACATCTGTTAAAATTGAAATGCATGCCAGGTGACTACCTCATGAAGCCGATTGAGAGAATGCCAAGGGTGTTCAGAGCTGTCATCAAGGCAAAGGGTGGCTACTTTGAAGAATCTCAAATATAAAATATTTTGATTTGTTTAACACATTTTTGGTTACAACATGATTCCATATGTGTCATTTCATAGTTTTTATATCTTCACTATTATTCAACAATGTAGAAAATAGTAAAAATAAAGAAAAACCCTTGAATGAGTAGGTGTGTCCAAACCTTTGACTGGTAGTGTAGTTTTATAGGTTTTTCAATAATATGAAGGGAAAAGACCAACGAAAAGCACAGATGAAAACACAACAAATACCCGAGTTTTCAATTTACCCTCTGACTCCCTCAATAGTCCCTCTCACCATCTTACGCTCAGTTCAAAGGAGCAGAAAACACCAGACAAGCTTTCAGAGAACGTCTTTCTCCCTGTGAGATGTTAAATGCTGCAGGCCTAAAAGGCTCCATGTAAGAAGCCATTGGGCAGGCGTCCAAGGCTTTCAGTCTTCAGGAAAGACCAACACATGGGTGCTATTAGATTTCCAGTTCCAATTTCAAGCCTTGCTGTTTTGGTGGCATGTTTCCAAAGGTGAGTGAAAATGTCACGTTTTAAGAGCAGGAATGGGCTTCATGTGTGATGTCGTTCTGTGGTGTAGTTCTATATTGTGTGTGTGTGTGTGTGTGTGTGTGTGTGTGTGTGTGTGTGTGTGTGTGTGTGTGTGTGTGTGTGTGTGTGTGTGTGTGTGTGTACATTGTACATTGTACATTGTACATTGTACATTGTACATCCACTCAAATGGCCACATTCTCCATAAAGGTCACCGCTGTGTGAAGGGTATTTAACAGCACTACACTTTGATTGACCGTCACTTGCGATATGAATCAGCCTTGCATTTCTGTCAGCAGCAAAAACGAGTGCGAGGCTTTGATTTTGTGTTTTATGTCATTAATCTATAAGGAGCCACACCGAATCTTAGCCGTTTGAAAAGACTGAAAATTGTCCCTAAAGGAAAACCATACCAGCAGACTTCAGATTATGCTGACATAAAAGGAGTTCCACAATCAGTCCAAGGCATTACAGACACATTGATAATGGGTTTCCAGTGGAGGAGAGAAGAGAAAAAGAATGTCATGAAAAAAGATGCTATCGGAGCCAATCACAACCCCTCATACATTTTTGGGAGATTCACGGCGGTCCCTGAAATCAAATGTCTGTTCATGTTTGCTTGTCCTCAATAAAAAAGGTTGAATCTGTATGATACCCAGTGATGAAAAACAATTTACTTTTTGGGAGCCTGTGATTGACTTGACAGAGAATCAGGGTGGTGTGTGTTTGTGTGTGTGTGTGTGTGCGTGCGTGCGTGCGTGCGTGCGTGTGTGTGTGTGTCTACGTGTGTACAACACATTGTACATTCATCAAATGGCCACATTCTCCATAAAGGTCACCTCTGTGTGAAGGGTATTTAAAGAAACACCACTTTGATTTACCATCACTTGCGATATGAATCAGTGTTGCATTGCTGTCACCAGTGATATTGTCCATATTATGTAAGATACTGTTATTTCATCCTGACATATACCTTAGGATAATAGGAATCATCCTATCATCCCCCATCAGTATGATACCTACACCTAATCCTCACCCATCAGACCGCTACCTACACCTAATCCTCACCCATCAGACCGCTACCTACACCTAATCCTCACCCATCAGACCGCTACCTACACCTAATCCTCACCCATCAGACCGCTACCTATACCTTACTCCCTTCATCAGTATGCTACCTACACCTTATCCTCACCATCAGACTGCTAGCTTCAACTTATCCTCACCTATCTGTTTGCTACATATACCTTATCCTCCCCCATCAATATGATACGTACACCTTATCCTCCCCCATCAGTATGCTATCTACAATGTATTCTCCCCATTATTATGCTACTTACACCTTATCATCCCTCATCAGTATGCTACCTACACCTTATCCATCCCCATCAGTATGCTAACTTCACCTCATCCTCTCCATAAGTATGCAACCTACACCTAATCCTCCCCCATCATTATGATACCTACACCTTATCCTTCCCCATCAGTGTGCTATCGACAAATTATCCTCCCTATCAGTGTGCTCCCAACACCTTATCATCCCCCGTCAGTAAGCAACCTACAAATTATCCTCCCTATCAGTGTGCTCCCAACACCTTATCATCCCCCGTCAGTAAGCAACCTACAACTTATCCTTCCTCCATCATTTTGATACCTACACCTTATCCTTCCCCATCAGTGTGCTATTTACACATTATCCTCACCCATCAGCATGCAAGCAGCACCAAATCCTCCCCCATCAGTATGCTACCTACAACTTATCATCTCCCATCAGTATTATATCTACACCTTATCCACCCAATCAGTGTGCTAGCTGTACCTTATCCTCCCGAATAAGTATGCTACCTACACCTTATCCTCCATCAGCAGAATCCTACCTGCACCTTATCCACACCATCAGTATGCTACCTGCACCTTATCCACACCATCAGTACACTACCTACACCTTATCCGCCCCATCAGTACGCTACCTACACCTTATTCACCCTATCAGTATGCTACGTACATCTTATCCTCGTTTGAAAAGACTGAAAATTATCCCTATATGAAAACCATACAAGAGCAGACTTCAAATTGTGCCAATATGAAAGAGTTCCACAATCAGTCCAAGGCATTTCAGACACATTGCTAATGGGTTTCCAGTTGAGGAGAGAAGAGAAAAAAAATCAAATGAAGAAAGATGATATTGGAGCCAATCACAACCCTTCATTCATTTTTTTAAGATTCAAGTCGGTCCCCCGAAATCCAATGTCTGTTAGTTTTTGTTTGTCCTCATTAAATAAACTTTGAATCTGTATGATACCCAGTGATGAAAAACAATTTACTTTTTGGTAGCGTGTGATTGACTTGACAGAGAATCAGTGTGGTCATTATGGCCTTCCCTGTGGCTCAGTTGGTAGAGCATGGTGTTTGCAACGCCAGCCTGGTGTGTGCAACGCCAGGGTTGTGGGTTAGATTCCCACGGGGGGCCAGTACAAAAAAAAAAAAATGCATAAAATGAAATGTATGCATTCACTACTGTAAGTCGCTCTGGATAAGAGTGTCTGCCAAATTACGTAAATAGAAATCAAAACTGGATGGTGTTCAGAGATAGATTGGAGGTGTGGAGTTGAAGGATGGGACCAAAAATAAACAAAATATGTGAAATATACTGTGTCCGTAAAATGTATATAGTATGTATAAGCTGGAAGTAGAAGCATAAGTGGCATTGTCCGTTAGTTTACTCCAACTAGGCGAAGGATGGTAGGGTTAATGGAAAATATGTATATAAATATGCAGTGCATTAGGAAAGTATTAAGGACTCTTCACTTTTTCCAAAATTTGTTACGTTACAGCCTTATTCTAAAATTGATTAAATGCATTTTTTCCCTCATCAATCTACACACCATACCCCATAATGACAAAGCAAAAATAGGTGAGACTCGAAATTGAGCTCAGGTGCATCCTGTTTCCATTGATAATCCTTGATATGTTACTACAACTTGATTGGAGTCCACCTGTGGTAAATACAATTTACTGAAGATGATTTGGAAAGGCACACACCTGTCTATATAAGATCCCACAGTTGAGAGTGCATGTCAGAGCAAAACCAAACCATGTGGTTAAAGGAATTGTCTGTAGAGCTCTGAGACAGGATTGTGTCGAGGCACAGACCTGGGGAAGGGTACCAAAACATGTCTACAGCATTGAAGGTCCCCAAGAACAAAGTGGCCTCCATTATTCTTAAATGTAAGAATTTTGGAACCACCAAGACTCTTCCTAGAGCTGGTCGCCTGGCCAAACTGAGCAATCTGGGGAGAAGGGCCTTTGTCAGGGAGGTGACCAAGAACCCAATGGTCAATCAGACAAAGCTTCAGAGGTTCTCTGTGGAGATGGGAGAATCTTCCAGAAAGACAACCATCACTGCAGCACTCCACCAATCAGGCCTTTATGGTAGAGTTGCCCAACGGAAGTCACTCCTCAGTAAAATGCACATGACAGCCCGCTTTGAGTTTGCCAAAAGGCACCTAAAGGACTCTCAGATCATGAGAAACAACATTCTCTGGTCTGATGAAACCAAGATTGAACCCTTTGGCCTGAATCCCAAGCATCATGTCTGGAGAAAACCTGGCACCATCCCTACGGTGAAGCATGGTGGTGGCGGCATCATGCTGTGGGGATATTTGTCAGCGGCAGGGACTGGGAGACTAGTCAGGATCGAGGGAAAGATGAACGGATCAAAGTACAGAGAGATCCTTGATGAAAACCTGCTCCATAGTGCTCAGGACCTCAAACTGGGGTGAAGGCTCACCTTCCAAAAGCACATCACCCTAAGCACATAGCCAAGACAATGCAGGAATGGCTTCGGGAATGTCCTTCAATGTCCTTGAGTGGCCCAGCCAGAGTCCGGACTTGAACCCGATGAAACATCTCTGGAGAGACCTGAAACTAGCTGTGCAGTGACGCTCCATATCCATTCTGCAGAGAAATGGGAGAAACTCCCCAAATACAGGAGTGCCAAGCTTGCAGCGTCATATCCAAGAAGTCTCGAGACTGTAATCGCTGCCAAAAGTGCTTAAAAAAAGTACTGAGTAAAGGGTCTGAATACTTATATAAATGCGATATTTCTATAGTTTTTTATTTTATAAATGTGTAAACTTTTGTAAAAACCAGTTTGTCTTTGTCATTATGGGGTATTGTGTCTAGAATGATGAGGGGAAAAAACAATTTCATACATTTTAGAAAAGGCTGTAACATAACAAAATGTGGGATCAAGGGATCTGTCAAGGGATCTGTCAAGGGATCTGAATACTTTCCGAATGCACAGTATTTACAGAAAAATTATAAGGTTTTTGAAATGATACAGACAATTACATTGATGGAAGCCACAATCTATCTGCATTATTTAAGCTTGTCACGTCCTCACCATAATAAGAGGTAATTTTCTATGGTAGAGTAGGTCAGGGCGTGACGGGGTGCTTTGTGTTTTTCTATGTTTTGTATTTCTATGTTTAAGTTCTAGTTTTTCTATTTCTATGTTGTTTTGGGGGGGGTTGATCTCCATTTGGAGGCAGCTGGTCCTCGTTGTCTCTAATTGGAGATCATATTTAACTTCTTTAGGATAGGGGGCAGTATTTTCACGGCCGGATAAAAAACGTGCCCGATTTAATCTGGTTTAATCTGGTTTAATCTGGTTACTACTCCTACTAAACTGTTTGAATGGTGTCTGTGAGTATAACAGAACTCATATGGCAGGCAAAACCTGAGAAGATTCCATACAGGAAGTGTCCTGTCTGACAATTTGTTGTCCTTCTGTTGCATCTCTATCGACATTACAGCATCTGTGCTGTAACGTGACACTTTCTAAGGCTTCTGTTGGCTCTCTAAAGCCGCCAGAAAGTGGAATGGGGTGTCTGCTGTCTCTGGGCAAAGTATAGGAGCAGAGTTTGTAAGTGGTCAGCCTGGGGACAGTGAGACTGGAGATGCGCAGTCACGAGAACTCGCAATGTTTTTCAATTCAGTCTTTGAATGAATACAACATTGCCCGGATGGAATATTATCGCTATTTTACGAGAAAAATAGCATAAAAATTGCTTTTAAACAGCGTTTGATATGCTTCAAAGTACGGTAATGTAATATTTCGAATTTTTTTGTCACGAAATGCACTCGCGCGTTACCCTTCGGATAGTGACCTCTACGCACAAACAAAACGGAGGTATTTGGATATAACTATGGATTATTTGGAACCAAAACAACATTTGTTGTTGAAGTAGAAGTCCTGGGAGTGCATTCTGACGAAGAACAGCAAAGGTAATCCAATTTTTCTAATAGTAATTCTGAGTTTAGGTGACCCCGAAGTTGGCGGATGTCAAAATAGCTAGCCGTCATGACCGAGCTATGTACTCAGAATATTGCAAAATGTGCTTTCGCCGAAAAGCTATTTTAAAATCGGACATAGCGATTGCATAAAGGAGTTCTGTATCTATAATTCTTAAAATAATTGTTATGTATTTTGTCAACGTTTATCATGAGTAATTTAGTAAATTCACCGGAAGTTTTCGGTGGGTATGCTACTTCTGAACATCACATGCTAATGTAAAAAGCTGGTTTTTGATATAAATATGAACTTGATTGAACAAAACATGCATGTATTGTATAACATAATGTCCTAGGAGTGTCATCTGATGAAGATCATCAAAGGTTAGTGCTGCATTTAGCTGTGGTTTGGGTATATGTGACATATATGCTTGCTTGGAAAATGGCTGTGTGATTATTTGTGTCTATGTACTCTCCTAACATAATCTAATGTTTTGCTTTCGCTGTAAAGCCTTTTTGAAATCGGACAATGTGGTTAGATTAACGAGAGTCTTATCTTTAAAATGGTGTAAAATAGTTGATTGTTTTAGAAAATTGAATTGTGCTATTTTAATTGGTTTTGTATTTCGCGCCGTGCAATGCCATTGGCTGTTGGCGAGGCGTTCCGCAGGCGGAACGGGGTTCCGCTAGCGGAATGTCTGTCCTCAACAGGTTAATTAACCTCTTACATCTAGACGTTCCGCTAGCGGAACACCTGCTCCAATATCCAATGATAGGCGTGGCGCGAAATACAAACTCCTCGAAAATCCGAAAACTTCAATTTTTCAAACATATGACTATTTTACACCATTTTAAAGACAAGACTCTCCTTTATCTAACCACACTGTCCGATTTCAAAAAGGCTTTACAGCGAAAGCAAAACATTAGATTATGTCAGCAGAGTACCTAGCCAGAAATAATCAGACACCCATTTTTCAAGCTAGCATATAATGTCACAAAAAACAAAACCACAGCTAAATGCAGCACTAACCTTTGATGATCTTCATCAGATGACACTCCTAGGACATTATGTTATTCAATACATTAATGTTTTGTTCAATCAAGTTCATATTTATATCAAAAACCAGCTTTTTACATTAGCATGTGACGTTCAGAACTAGCATTCCCACCGAACACTTCCGGTGAATTTACTAAATTACTCACGATAAACGTTCACAAAAAACATAACAATTATTTAAAGAATTATAGATACAGAACTCCTTTATGCAATCGCGGTGTCACGCCCTGACCGGGTGAACTCAGGTGTTTTGGGTCAGGGTGGTTTATGTTGGGTGGTTTTCCTGTGTTTGTTTTCTGTTTTGCGTTGGAGCCTTGTGTTGGCTCTATTGGGGAGTATTTCTATGTTGGTTTCTGTCTTCCCAATCAGAGACAGCTGTCGCTAGTTGTCTCTGATTGGGATCTCATTTAAGTTCATTTTCCCCCACGCTGTTCGTGGGGAATTGTATTTGCATTGCTATTCGTAGCCTGTGAAGCTGTTCGTTCATGGTATCGTTTATTGTTTTGCTGGTTCACCGTTCTAATAAAAATGATGATGAACCAAACCTCCGCTGCGCCTTGGTCCCTCTATAATGACGAACGTTACAGAATTCCCCAACGAACCAGGACCAAGCAGCGGGAGGAAAAGGAGCGCGAGAGATGGGCTCGCGAGGGAAAGGAGTTCTGGACCTGGGAGGAGATCATGTCGGGGAAAGGACCCTGGCGGACGGACTCCCAGGTCGAGGAGGAAAAGCCAGCCGGTAGACGGAGTCGCAGGCGGCGGTCGAGGAGGCCCGGAAAACAGCCCCAAGAAAATTTTTGGGGGGGGCTAATGGGGTGGTCCGGTAGGGCAGAGGAAGAGCCCAGACCACTGCTCTCGTGGGGGATGACGGCGGAGGAAGAGACGAGGATGAGGCAGTTGATTGAGGACCTGCAGAGGGAAGATCTGGAGGAGGAGCCCTGGTATGCGGAGTTGCGCGCTGTGTCGCCAGTGCGCCCGCACAGCCCAGTGCGTCCGGTGGACAGACCCAGCACATGCCGTGCTAAGATGGGAATCCAGCCGGGACGAGTGGCTAAACCAGCTCCACGCTACAGGTCACCTATACGTGTTCACAGTCCTGTCTGGCCCGTCCCTGCTCCCCGCACCAAGCCCACGGTGCGTGTCCACAGTCCTGTCCGGCCCGTCCCTGCTCCCCGCTCCAGGCCACGGGAAGCGGAGTTGCGCGGTGTGTCGCCAGTGCGCCCGCACAGCCCGGTACGTCCGGTGGACATGCCCAGCACATGCCGTGCTAGGATGGGCATCCAGCCAGGACGAGTGGCTAAACCGGCTCCACGCTTCAGGGCACCAGTACGTGTTCACAGTCCTGTCTGGCCCGTCCCTGCTCCCCGCACCAGGTTAGTGGTGCGTGTCCCCAGTCCTGTCCGGCCCGTTCCTGCTCCCCGCGCCAAGTCAGAGGTGCGTGTTCCCAGTCCTGTCCGGCCCGTTCCTGCTCCCCGCACCAGGTTAGTGGTGCGTGTCCCCAGTCCTGTCCGGCCCGTTCCTGCTCCCCGCACCAGGTTAGTGGTGCGTGTCCCCAGTCCTGTCCGGCCCGTCCCTGCTCCCCGCACCAAGTCAGTGGTGCGTGTCCCCAGTCCTGTCCGGCCCGTCCCTGCTCCCCGCACCAGGTTAGTGGTGCGTGTCCCCAGTCCTGTCCGGCCCGTCCCTGCTCCCCGCACCAGGTTAGTGGTGCGTGTCCCCAGTCCTGTCCGGCCCGTCCCTGCTCCCCGCACCAGGTTAGTGGTGCGTGTCCCCAGTCCTGTCCGGCCCGTCCCTGCTCCCCGCACCAGGTTAGTGGTGCGTGTCCCCAGTCCTGTCCGGCCCGTTCCTGCTCCCCGCACCAAGTCAGAGGTGCGTGTTCCCAGTCCTGTCCGGCCCGTTCCTGCTCCCCGCACCAGGTTAGTGGTGCGTGTCCCCAGTCCTGTCCGGCCCGTCCCTGCTCCCCGCACCAAGTCAGTGGTGCGTGTCCCCAGTCCTGTCCGGCCCGTCCCTGCTGCCCGCACCAAACCAGTGGTGCGTGTTCCCAGTCCGGCACGGCCTGGGTCCGGTCCACCGGTGCCCAATCCTGTTCCGGGCGACGGCTCCGCTCCAGAGCCTGGGCATGCCGCTCCACAGTGGTCCAGTCCGGGCCAGAGGGGTAGGGCTAAGGTGGAGGCGGGGGGGAGAACACGCCCGGGGCCAGAGCCTCCACCGAGGGTGAGGCGCCCACCCGGATTCCCCCCCCTAATAGACTTAAGTTTGGTGCGCCGGGAGTACGCACCGTTGAGGGGGGGGTACTGTCACGCCCTGACCGGGTGAACTCAGGTGTTTTGGGTCAGGGTGGTTTATGTTGGGTGGTTTTCCTGTGTTTGTTTTCTGTTTTGCGTTGGAGCCTTGTGTTGGCTCTATTGGGGAGTATTTCTATGTTGGTTTCTGTCTTCCCAATCAGAGACAGCTGTCGCTAGTTGTCTCTGATTGGGATCTCATTTAAGTTCATTTTCCCCCACGCTGTTCGTGGGGAATTGTATTTGCATTGCTATTCGTAGCCTGTGAAGCTGTTCGTTCATGGTATCGTTTATTGTTTTGCTGGTTCACCGTTCTAATAAAAATGATGATGAACCAAACCTCCGCTGCGCCTTGGTCCCTCTATAACGACGAACGTTACACGCGGTGTCCGAGTTTAAAATAGCTTTTCGGTGCAATCACATTTTGCAATATTCTGAGTAGATAGCTCGCCATCACGGGCTAGCTATTTTGACACCCACCAAGTTTGGTACTCACCAAACTCAGATTTATTATAAGAAAAATTGGATCACCTTTGCTGTTCTTCGTCAGAATGCACTCCCAGGACTTCTACTTCAATAACAAATGTTGGTTTGGTTCCAAATAATCCATAGTTATATCCAAGTAGCGGCGTTTTGCTGTACGTTCAAGACACTATCCGAAGGGTAATGAAGTTGCGGCTTATAGTCCGGAATTTACGGTACTGTTTGTTTCTCTCTGCGTCATGGTTTGTTGTTTTTGTCAATTCAGTTATTTATGTTTTGCAAAGTTTCATGGATTTAATAAAATGTGGAACTACAACCACGCTGCACTTTGGTCCGCTACTCCTTTCGACAACCGTGACAGAATAACCCACCACAAAAGGACCAAGCAGCGTGGTAAGGAATGGGCATGGGAAGAGATTCTGGACGGTAAAGGACCCGGGAGGCAGGCTGGGGAGTATTGCCGCCCGAGGGAGGAGATTGAGGCAGCTAAAGCAGAGCGGCGTTATTATGAGGCACTGTACCAACAACGAGGCAAGTGATCTACAAGAAAAAGGAGAAAATGGTTGATCACATTTGTATGGGGAAGTGTACAAAGTTAAAAAATATATATTGACCATGTTCCCTGGGTTGTTAGTATAGATAGGGGGGGAGAGAGAGAGGGTCTCACACAAAGAATGGCTGAAAATAGACTGATTTTCATTATTATTTATAAGTCATCCATGTTAATTCTAGTTATCCTTCTGAATTAGTTAGGAGGGTACGTCTGACACATCTCACCTTCTGTTCTCAAACCCACAACACTGGGGTCAGGAAGTTGATTTAGTTACTTCTCAAACCCACAACACTGGGGTCAGGAAGTTGATTTAGTTACTTCTCAAACCCACAACAGCAGGGTCAGGAAGTTGATGTAGTTACTCACATAAACTCTGCAGGCCTGGCCTCTCTCACTCTACACGCCCACCTGTTTAACTGTAAAGGAGAGAGAAGCAGAGACTGGGTGAGACCTTGTCTTTCACCACTACGCAAGGCGACGAGAGGAAGAGTGGGTTGTTATATACATGTGAAATGAAATAAAACACACACACACACACTGATTCACACACACAGACCCTACGGAGTTGCAGTGTTAAACGGCCCTCTGGCCCTGCTCTCTGCATCCATTGAGTGTGAGTCAGCCCTGGTCCCGGAACATTCTGGTTTGTTTCTTTGTTGTTTTCCATCCTGCCTGGCTGTGTTTTTCATAAGGACCTGGCTTCTGTAATGCCATTACACTGGTGTTTAGATCTCTGTAAAGTCCTTATGTGATTATTACAGAGTGGAGGGGCTCAGATGGAGATGAGACGGGATAGGGGGAAGTGTGAGTGTTTTGTGTAGCGGGAAATGTGTGCACATACGTCTACGCATGTGTCTATGATTGTGTGTGTGTGTGTGTGTGTGTGTGTGTGTGTGTGTGTGTGTGTGATGTCCACAGAAAGAGAGAGAGAGAGAGAGAGAGAGAGAGAGAGAGAGAGAGAGAGAGAGAGAGAGAGAGAGAGAGAGAGAGAGGAGAGAGAGAGAGAGAGAGAGAGAGAGAGAGAGAGAGAGAGAGAGAGAGAGAGAGAGAGAGAGAGAGAGAGAGAGAGAGAGAGAGAGAGAGAGAGAGAGAGAGAGAGAGAGAGAGAGAGAGAGAGAGAGAACCTCGCTGATACAGTAAAGCTAGCAGTCAGACCAAGGGA
Organism: Salmo trutta; assembly: GCF_901001165.1. NCBI lineage: Eukaryota > Metazoa > Chordata > Actinopteri > Salmoniformes > Salmonidae > Salmo > Salmo trutta. The sequence continues at coordinate 11,327,962 of NC_042992.1, read as the reverse complement.
GTCAATTGACTGCTCAACAGATTTTGACGTCTGTGTTTTTTTATCAGAAAGTCTTAGCAGAATCTTTGACAGAGAGTTTTTATTCCATTTGGTGGAGATTATTTAAACGTTCTTGGTTGTTGACCTTTGGAAAATTAACAACGTGTTTTAGCTCATTGTTTTAGTAAGATACTGCTATTAGTAAGCCTGAAGCTACTTGCACAAGCACACACACACTTACACACATATACACACACACATTTAAAATTGCACTCACTTACAAATGCACCCACCCTCAGGAACTAATGGAGCAAAAGATAGCCCCCTGTCCATATCAATTGTAAGGGAATATTACCATTAATTCAAATTTATTCCAACAGGTAGGGAGCAGTAGCCTTGATTACTGAGAGCATGAGGAGAGCAGTCATGGCTACCTGGTCTGAAATCACATTGGAAACTGCCCCGAGCGACACACTTAATCAAATCACCCACCTGCAATTCAGACCAGAGAAACGCACTTAAGATCACACATTAATGCTAATGTATACAACTCATATATAGCAGTCTCTGAGTCCCCTAACTAGCCATGGCATTAACACGATGCAGGCCAGATCGCATCCAGACGGGAACATCAGTTCCCCTGCCAAACTGAGTAAATCCAAATTAGCCAGGTGACTATAGAGTACATGTGTATAGCTGTGTTGTTTTTCCACACAAATCACGTCAGTGGGTTTAAATTCTGGCATATAAAACTGAGCGGACCCAATTTGCTCTGACTAGCGCTGTCACCTGGCCAGACACACCTGCCTAAGCCAGTTAAGATTCTCGTCAGGGGGTATGGAATCCGACAGGGTAGAATTCTTCATAATGAGAATGTTTTCTGAACGCTACTATTTCCCCCCAATGACAGCGTTTGTTCGCTCGTTCCCTGTCTTGGTGGACAATGTTGTTCAAGGATGGCAAAACTAACTGCCAGTGGGAATTGTTGTAATAACGCAGTGGCGAGGCCTCAGGCGCACACACACACACACACACACACACACACACACACACACACACACACACTTAACAGGATCTGACAGTGGGGTTAGGAGTAGCCGTTACAGTTTGTCTGAAAAATGTATGTGTTATTTAGGAAAATGCGATGGGTGCTTAAGCTACGAAGGGGAGAAAATGAGCATGGAACAAGATCTGTTTCCATGACGAACGGACCTGAGGTTTATGACTCTGGACAGTTGGGTTACTACGACGATGCCAGCCCACATCTCGTCTCATTAGGAAAGTCCTGGTTTACTGGAAGAAACATTTCTAATGCATCTTCTGCCCATCTCCCTTCACCTTTCTCTTTCCCTCTCTCTCTCTCTCTCTCTCTCTCTCCATCTCACTCGTTCTCCTCTCTCTCTCCCTCCATCCCCATCTTCTTTCTATCCCCATCTCTCTCTTTCTCACTCGCTTCTCCTTCTCAATCTTGGATATAATTTCCTGCTCTCTCAGGACCGGGACTAGAGAAGAAGAGTCTTTATGTTGCTCACATGTAAAGCCAGGCTCCCCGCTCGAGTTCCCAGGCAATCCCCTGATCGCCGCTCCTTAGCTGGCCTGCTGAATGTCATTACTGCCTCCTCAGTGGCTCTGGCCAAGTCGCGCTGGGGACCGCCAACGACACAGGGCGAAATCTCATTACCGCAAAAGGCACACATCCTAAATAAAATGGGATGTCCAGTTTCACACCATTTTCATTATATAGCGTACCCCCCCAGTGTCTCTTCAGTGGTGAGAGGCCGTACAGTGGCAAGAAGCATGCTGTTCTACTTGCCTGTCCTATTATCAGGGTTTAGAGGGTCCATCTTTCATGTCTTCTAGTGGAATATATTTAGTCACTGTAGACTTTCAGGTTAACAATTTGTTCTATACATTTTTGACAGAATGTCATTAATTGTTTTGTTGATGTGATGAATTGTAATTGTAATTTGTCGGCTGCTGTAATCAGTGTTCCCCTTCGGAGATCAATGAGGTATCGTATTGTACCATATTGCATCATATTGTATCATATTGTATTGTACATGGCTGCACTCTTTGGGCTTGATGTAGTCGACAATATAAGAAAACCATTCCTGCTGATTCAAAGACCTATCTTGATGTTACCTGCTGCTATTTTGTTGCACTCTTCACCATTCACCATACAGACATCCCAAGATGTCCTTAACTAATCAATGACCTGTGGCCTCATTTATAAAACTGATTTATGATCAATTTTGAACTTAAGTGTGATTTACGCAGAAAACCACGTATAAGTAGTTATTTAAAAAACCTTACTTTGACGTGGAAATGATCTTATCGCTACGCAAAGTCTAGTGATTTTCCTGCTGGTTATGTAGGGGTATTGCGGTTTGGGACGCATATGCGTCCAAGCCTGTGGTGAACTTTGCATTAGATTTATGAACAATTTGTTAGGAATTATCAATTAAAGGTGTGAGGAATTCTTTGGCAGAAGCAAGGTGTTTTGAATTAAAATCAGGATGCGATGTTCTATAAATAGTGTGTCAAATTAGAATAAAGTAACCATGGCTGTTCTTGTGTTATTGGAAGACATTGAAAACCGTGCTTTTAGAAGGGAAAGAGTTTCAGAGACCGGAATTACTTTTTTTTGTGCATGATGATCCATGGCTTATAAATCGCTGTTCTGTTATATTTGTGTGCTGATTTAGCCCCTAATCTGGAAAGGAAGACATGCTGCAATCATGCCATACCTGTATCTGTCCAAGTACTGTCCACTCTGGGATTCCTCGCTACTCGGGCATTCCAGAGGGAAACGGGTGACAGGTCGGGTATATCACAGCCATCATTCAGCCGCATCCTGCCACAAGTGATTGAGGCGATTCTTAACGCATTGTCCAAGAGATACATTAGTTTCCCATTTACAGCCAATGAACAGGTGTCAAAGCCGAGTTTGTCCGCTCATTTAATTTCCCTGGGGTCATAGGTGCAGTTGACTGCACGCATATTGCCAAACGCGCACCGTCTGTAGATGAACATGTATATGTTAACACGAAGAATTTCCGTTCATTGAATGTTCAGATCATCTGCGATGCCCGTATGCAAGTACTCAATGTATGCTCCAAGTGGCCAGGGTCTACGCACAACTCATTCATTCTGCACCACAGCAGAGTAGGCCTGCGTCTAGAAGCTCGTGAGAGTGGAGACAGGTGGCTTCTCTGAGTTCTTTTTTATTCCAGTGTATTATAGCCTATTAAACGTGCAAAATAATGAAACAAATCGGTTTTAACCTATTAGGTGTCTGAGGTTATCCACTGAAAATTTGGCTTCTCATTCCATTTGCAGATCCCCGAACAGCAGAGGAAACACGCTACAATTTGGCGCACGGTAGAATCAAGGTCGGTTGTGGAGCGCACCATCGGAGAGCAGGTGGCGTTGCCTTGATACATCAGGTGGAACACTCCTCTAGAAGCCAGTGAAGGTAACTTTAAAATACAAAACTTAAATTTAGTTTTAAACTTAAAGCAGCATATACCAAATTGTACACCCAAAGGTTCTGGCCAAATAGCTGAAAACAGTTTGTAATTTGGCCCTATGGTTACTGAGATGTCCCCTTGAAGCTTGTTCATTTTGTAGCAATGATAGTGTAAATGAAGGGAATCAGCTGACTCCTATCATTTCCTATCATAGTGCAACTTTGTTTGACAAGAACATTGGGGTTGTAAGGGGTGCGTAACTGGTGGCAAGGAAGTCAAACGCAGGAGAGCAGAACTTGGTGAATAGCCGGAGCAGTTTAATATATAAAACTAACGGCATATAAAACAACAAACACATGGATACAAAACCCATAGCGCACCAGTAACACATAGCACAATAACTTACAATAAACAATTCCCGACAAGGACATGGAGGAAACAGAGGGAAAATATACAACATGGAATTAGGGATTTGAAACCTGGTGAGTGTGAAACCAAGACAAAACAAATGGAACATGAAAAATGGATCGGCGATGGCTAGAAGACCAGTGACGTCGACCGCCGAACACCGCCCGAACAAGGAGAAGAACCCACTTCGGCAGAAGTCATGACAGTCATGACTCCCTTGATGTGCGGCTCCAGCAGCGCGCCGACACCGGCCTCGGGGACGACCCGGGGGCGAGGTGCAGGGCGATCCGGACAGAGACGGTGGAAATCTGGCAGCATAAAAGGGTCCAACACGTCCTCCTCCGGAACCCAGCATCTCTCCTCCGGACTGTACCCCTCCCAGTCCACGAGGAACTGAAGGCCCCTCGCCCGAAGTCTCGAATCCAGGATGGATCGAACGGAGTACGCCGGGGCCCCCTCTATGACATAGAGGGGGCCAAGGAACCTCCCGCACCTCAGATTCCTGGAGCGGGCAAGCCACCACTGGCCTGAGGAGAGACACATGGAACGAGGGGTTAATGCGGTAATCGGGGGAGATGCTGTAACCTATAACATACCTCGGTCACTCTCCTCAGGACTTTAAATGGACCCACAAACCGCGGACCCAGCTTCCGACAGGGCAGGCGGAGGGGCAGGTTTCAGGTCGAGAGCCAGACCCGGTTCCCCGGTGCGAACTCTGGGGCCTCATCTGCGGTGACGGTCTGCGCCAACTTTCTGGTGCAGCACGGCGCACTGAAGGTGGACATGGGCGGTGTCCCATGTTTCCTCCGCACGCCGGAACCAGTCATCCACCGCAGGAGCTTCGGTCTGACTCTGATGCTAAGGAGCAAGAACCGGCTGATACCCCAATACACACTGGAAGGGAGAGAGGTTAGTGGAGGAGTGGCGGAGTGGCGGAGCGAGTTCTGGGCCATCTCTGCCCAGGGCACGAACGCTGCCCACTCCCCTGGCCGGTCCTGGCAATAAGACCTCAGAAACCTACCCACATCCTGGTTAACTCTCTCCACCTGCCCGTTACTCTCGGGGTGAAAACCTGAGGTAGGGCTGACCGAGACCCCCAGACGTTACATGAACGCCCTCCAGACCTGGGGACCCCGATCAGACACTATATCCTCAGGCACACCATAGTACCGGAAGACGTGAGTAAACAGGGCCTCCGCAGTCTGTAGGGCCGTAGGGAGACCAGGCAAAGGGAGGAGACAACACGACTTAGAAAAATGATCCAAAACTACCAGGATCATGGTGTTACCTTGTGAAGGTGGAAGATCGGTTATGAAATCCACTGACAGGTGCGACCACGGCCATTGTGGAATGGATAAGGGTTGTAACTTACCTCTGGGCAGGTGCCTAGGAGCCTTACACTGGGCGCACACCGAGCAGGAGGAAATATAAACCCTCACATCCTTAGCCAAAGGGGGCCACCAGGACTTCCCACTAAGACAGCGCACCGTCCGACCGATCCCAGGATGACCAGAGGAGGGTGACATGTGGGCCCAATAGATCAGCCGGTCGCGGACAGCAGACGGAACGTACAGACGCCCAGCTGGACACTGAGGGGGAGTGGACTCTGCACGTGACGCCTGCTCAATGTCTGCGTCCAGCTGCTCCCACACTACCAGCGCCACCAAGCAAGAGGCGGGGAGTACGGGAGTGGGATCCATGGGCCGCTCCTCTGTGTCATACTGCCGGGACAGTGCGTCTGCCTTAATGTTCTGGGAACCTGGTCTGTACGAAAGGGTGAAAACAAAACGGGTTAAAAACATGGCCCACCTTGCCTGGCGAGCGTTCAGTCTCCTCGCTGCCCGGATGTACTCCAGATTGCGGTGGTCAGTCCAGATGAGAAAAGGGTGTTTAGCCCCCTCAAGCCAATGTCTCCACGCCTTCAAGGCCTTGATGACAGCCAACAGCTCCCGGTCCCCCACATCATAGTTTTGCTCCACCGGGTTGAGCTTCTTCGAGAACAAGGCACAGGAGCGGAGCTTCGGTGGCGTACCCGAGCGCTGAGAGAGCACCGCTCCTATCCCAGCCTCAGTCGCGTCCACCTCCACTATGAACACCAAAGAGGGATCCGGATGGGCCAGCACGGGCGCCGAGGTAAACAGAGCCCTTAGTTGCCCAAAAGCCCTGTCCGCCTCAGCTGACCACTGCAGACGTACAGGACACCCCTTCAGCAGTGAAGTAATGGGAGCAGCCACCTGACCAAAACCCAGGATAAATCTCCGGTAGTGGTTGGCAAACCCTAAAAATCGCTGCACCTCCTTTACCATGGCGGGAGTTGGCCAATTACGCACGGCTGAAATGAGGTCACTCTCCATCTCCACCCCTGATGTGAAAATGCGATACCCTATGAAGGAGACGGCTTGCTGAAAGAACAAGCATTTCTCAGCCTTGATGTACAGGTCATGCTCCAACAGTCATCCAAGTACCCTGCGCACCAAAGACACATGCTCGGAGCGTGTAGCGGAGTATATCAGAATGTCATCGATATACACCACTACACCCTACCCATGCAGGTCCCTGAAAATCTCGTCTACAAAGGATTGGAAGACTGATGGAGCATTCATCAACCCGTACGGCATGACGAGGTACTCATAATGCCCTGAGGTGGTACTAAACGCCGTCTTCCACTCGTCTCCCTCCCGGATACGCACCAGGTGGTATGCGCTCCTGAGATCCAGTTTTGTGAAGAAGCGCGCCCGGTGCATTGATTCAATTGCCATGGCGATAAGAGGTAGCGGGTAACTGTACCTCACCGTTATTTTATTGAGACCTCGATAATCAATGCACGGGCGCAGACCTCAAGCCTTCTTCTTCACAAAAAAGAAACTCGAGGAGACGGTGAAGTGGAGGACCGAATGTACCCCTGACGCAGGGATTTGGAGACATATGTCTCCATAGCCGCCATCTCCGCTTGCGACAGGGGATACACATGACTCTTGGGAAGTGCAGCGTCTGCCATGAGATTTATCACACAATCCCCCCGTCGATGGGGTGGTAATTGAGTCGCCTTCTTTTTATAGAAAGCGAGAGCCAAATCGATATATTCGGGGGGGATGCGTACAGTGGAGACCTGGTCTGGACTTTCCACCGTAGTAGCACCAACCCCTACACACCTCCCCGAGCTGGCCCTCATCAACCAGCCACTGGGCTTGTAGGGATTGAGAGGCCCTCATCAACCGGCCAATGTACTTGTACGGATTGAGTGGTGCTCAACAACCGGTCAATGGGCTTGTAGGGATTGAGTGGCCCTCATCAACTGGCCAATGGGTTCATATGGATTGAGTGGCCCTCATTTTTATTTATTTTTATTTTGTTACGAACCGGCTCAGAGTTCGCAACAAAAGGGAGACAACGTGGAGACAAGGAGTATCAAAAATATATATTTATTCGATACCATAACTAGCACAACCAAAAACAAGGTGTCTGCATGGAGAGAGTCTCTCCAATGACTGTGGAAGAGTTGTCTTTATCCTGGGACACACCCGAGCCCAGGTGTTTCCCATCTAGCTGACGACCCTTCCAACTCCGCCCACCAGCATCCTAATAAGGAACAAGAGCAAAGAGAGAAATACAGCAGACAGAGTGGGAGGGTCGTCACAATTTCACCTTTATTTAATCAGGTAGGCTAGTTGAGAACAAGTTCTCATTTGCAACTGCGACCTGGCCAAGATAAAGCATAGCAATTCAACAACACAGAGTTATACATGGAATAAACAAAACATACAGTCAATAATATAGTAGAACAAAAGAAAACAAAAAATATATATACAAGGAGTGCAAATGAGGTAAGTTAAGGCAATAAATAGGCCATGGTGGCGAAGTAATTACAATATAGCAATTAAACACTGGAATGGTAGATGTGCAGAAGATGAATGTGCAAGTAGAGATACTGGGGTGCAAAGGAGCAAGATAAATGAATAAATACTGTATGGGGATGAGGTAGGTAGATAGATGGGCTGTTTACAGATGGGCTATGTACAGGGGCAATGAGTTGTGAGCTGCTCTGACAGCTGGTGCTTAAAGTTAGTGAGGGATATATGTTTCTCCAGCTTCAGAGATTTTTGCAGTTCGTTCCAGTCATTGGCAGCAGAGAACTGGAAGGAAAGACAACCAAAGGAGGAATTGGCTTTGGGAGATATACCAGTGAGATATATCTGCTGGAGCGCGTGCTACGAGTGGGTGCTGCTATGGTGACCAGTGAGCTGAGATAAGGCAGGGCTTTACCGAGCAGAGACTTGTAGATAACCTGTAGCCAGTGGGTTTGGCGACGAGTATGAAGCGAGGGCCAACCAACGAGAGCGTACAGGTTGCAATGGTGGGTAGTGTATGGGGCTTTGGTGACAAAACGGATGGCACTGTGATAGACTGCATCCAGTTTGTTGAGTAGAGTGTTGGAGGCTATTTTATAGATGACATCACCGAAGTCGAGGATCGGTAGGATGGTCAGTTTTACGAGGGTAGGTTTGCAGCATGAGTGAAAGATGCTCTGTTGCAATATAGGAAGCCGATTCTAGATTTAATTTTGGATTGGAGATGCTTAATGTGAGTCTGGAAGGAGAGTTTACAGTTTAACCAGACACCCAGGTATTTGTAGTTGTCCACGTACTCTAAGTCAGAGCCGTCCAGAGTAGTGATGCTGGACGGGCGGGCAGGTCCGGGCAGTGATCGATTAAATAGCATGCATTTAGTTTTACTTGCGTTTAAGAGCAGTTGGAGGCCACAGAAGGAGTGTTGTATGGCATTGAAGCTCGTCTGGAGGTTAGTTAACACAGTGTCCAAAGAGGGGCCAGAAGTATACAGAATGGTGTCATCTGCGTAGAGGTGGATCAGAGAAGGTAGGCCATCATTGATGTATACAGAGAAGAGAGTCGGCCCGAGAATGGAACCCTGTGGCACACCCATAGACACTGCCAGAGGTCCGGACAATAGGCTCTCCGATTTGACACACTGAACTCTATCAGAGAAGTAGCTGGTAAACCAGGCGAGGCAATCATCTGAGAAACCAAGGCTGCCAATAAGAATGTGGTGATTGACAGAGTCGAAAGCCTTGGCCAGGTCGATGAATACGGCTGCACAGTAATGTCTCTTATCGATGGCGGTTATGATGTCGTTTAGGACCTTGAGCGTGGCTGAGGAGCACCCATGGCCAGCTCTGAAACCAGATTGCATAGCGGAGAAGGTACGGTGGGATTCGAAATGGTCTGTAATCTGTTTGTTAACTTGGCTTTCGAAGACCTTAGAAAGACAAGGTTGGATTGATATAGGTCTGTAGCAGTTTGGGTCTAGAGTGTCACCCCCTTTGAAGAGGGGGATGACCGCGGCAGCTTTCCAATCTTTGGGAATCTCAGACGATACGAAAGAGAAGTTGAAAAGGCTAGTAATAGGGGTTATAGGGGTAACAATTTCGGCAGATAATTTTAGAAAGAGAGGGTCCAGATTGTCTAGCCCGGCTGATTTGTATGGGTACAAATTTTGCAATTCTTTCAGAACATCAGCTATCTGGATTTGGGTGAAGGAGAAATGGTGGGGGCTTTGGCGGGTTGCTGTGGAGGGTGCCGGGAAGTTGACCGGGGTAGGGGTAGCCAGGTGGAAAGCATGGCCAGCCGTAGAGAAATGCTTATTGAAATTCTCAATTATAGTGGGTTTATCGGTAGTAACAGTGTTTCCAAACCTCAGAGCATTGGGCAGCTGGGAGGAGGTGCTCTTATTCTCCATGGACTTTACAGTGTCCCAGAACTTTTTTCAGTAAGTACTACAGGATGAAAATTTCTGTTTGAAAAAGCTAGCCTTAGCTTTTCTAACTACCTGTGTATATTTGTTCCTAACTTCCCTGAAAAGTTGCATATCACGGGGGCTAGTCGATGCTAATGCAGAACGCCACAGGATGTTTTGTGATGGTCAAGGGCTGGCTGGTCTGGAGTGAACCAAGGACTACAGTGAGGGAAAAAATATTTGATCCCCTGCTGATTTTGTACGTTTGCCCACTGACAAAGAAATGATCAGTCTATAATTTTAATGGTAGGTTTATTTGAACAGTGAGAGACAGAATAACAACAGCAAAATCCAGAAAAATGCATGTCAAAAATGTTATAAACTGATTTGCATTTTAATGAGGGAAATAAGTATTTGACCCCTCTGCAAAACATGACTTAGTATTTGGTGGCAAAACCCTTGTTGGCAATCACAGAGGTCTTGTAGCTCATTCCAGCCTTATGTAGGTCTATAAACTTGTCCCTGACATCCTTGGAGAGCTCTTTGGTCTTGGCCATGGTGGAGAGTTTGGAATCTGATTGATTGATTGCTTCTGTGGACAGGTGTGTTTTATACAGGTAACACTCATTATCTCAGCCAATCATGGCTAGCGGGAAGGTTGCTGCCTATTTCTGTGTCTTAACCAGATGGCATACAAGTTTGTTATTAAGGAACATGAAAGTTCATGTTTCAGAAGGCATTTCTGCCCAAAAAAGAGTTTTGATTTTTTTTGAAAGTTTACGTTCAAACGACTCTCCTGTGAAGTATTGACCCACGACAAACGCCTAATTTCCTAAAATGGGTCACATATAACTGTCTTAATGTTGCTGGACCCCAGGGAGAGTAGCTGCTGCCTTGGCTGGAACTAATGGGGATCCATAATAAATACAAATACAGTTGAAGTCGAAAGTTTACATACACTTAGGTTGGAGTCATTATAATTCGCTTGTCAACCACTTCACAAATTTCTTGTAACAAACTATAGTTTTGGCAAGTCGGTTAGGACATCTACTTTGTGCATTTTCCAATAATTGTTTACAGACATTTTTTCACACAATTCCAGTGGGTCAGAAATGTACATACACTAAGTAGACTGTGCCTTTAAACAGCTTGGAAAATTCCAGAAAAAGATGTCATGGCTTTAGAAGCTTCTGATAGGCTAATTGACATCATTTGAGTCAATTGGAGGTGCACCTGTGGATGTATTTCAAGGCCTACCTTCAAACTCATTGCTTGATATCATGGGAAATTTAAAAGAAATCAGCCAAGACCTCAGAAAATAAATTGTAGACCTCCACAAGTCTGGTTCATCCTTGGGAGCAATTTACAAACACCTGAAGGTACCATGTTCATCTGTACAAACAATGGTATGCAAGTATAAACACCATAGGACCACGCAGCCGTCATACAGCTCAGGAAGGAGATGTGTTCTGTCTCCTAGAGATGAACGTATTTTGGTGCAAAAAGTGCAAATCAATCCCAGAACAACAGCAAAGGACCTTATGAAGATGTTGTGGAAACAGGTACAAAATTATCTATATCCACAGTAAAACAAGTCCTATATCAACATAACCTGAAAGGCCGCTCAGCCTGGAAGAAGCCACTGCTCCAAAACCGCCATAAAAAAGCCAGACTACGGTTTGCAACTGCACATGCGGACAAAGATCGTACTTTTTGGAGAAATGTCCTCTGGTCTGATGAAACAAAAATAGAACTGCTTGGCCATAATGACCATTGTTATGTTTGGAGGAAAAAGAGGGAGGCTTGCAAGCCGAAGAATACCATCCCAAACGTGAAGCACGGGGGTGGCAGCATCATGTTGTGGGGGTGCTTTGCTGCAGGAGGGACTGGTGCACTTCACAAAATAGATGGCATCATGAGGTAGGAAAATTATGTGGATATATTGAAGCAACATCTCAAGACATCAGTCAGGAAGTTAAAGCTTGGTCGCAAATGAGTGTTCCAAGTGGACAATGACCCCAAGCATACTTCCAAAGTTGTGGAAAAATGGCTTAAGGAAAACAAAGTAAAGGTATTGGAGTGGCCATCACAAAGCCCTGACCTCAATCCAATAGAAAATTTGTGAGCAGAACTGAAAAAGCATGTGCAAACAAGGAGGCCCGCAAACAAGTAGGCCTACAAACCTTACACCAGCTTTGTCAGGAGGAATGGGCCAAAATTCACCCAACTTATTGTGGGAAGCTTGTGGAAGACTACCCGAAAAGTTTGACCCAAGTAAACAATTTCAAGGCAATACTAATTGACTGTATGTAAACTTCTGACCCACTGGGAATGTGATGAAAGAAATAAAAGCTGAAATAAATAAATCTCTCCTATTATTCTGACATTTCACATTCTTAAAATAAAGCGGTGATCCTAACTGACCTAAAACAGGGATTTTTTACTAGGATTAAATGTCAGGAATGTGAAACTGAGTTTAAATGTATTTGGCTAAGGTGTATGTAAACTTCCGACTTAAACTGTATGTTCTCTGTATATATTCACCATGGCAACATCCCTCCCTCTACTCATATAGATGTAGCCCCTCTGTAAATAATATATTCCCCCTGTAATCAGCCTCTACTCCAGAGTTGTATGCTTTATGTTTACTGCTCTGATATTATATAGTCTGTATGATGTCTATGTGGACTTGTGTCACCTTCTCACTAAGGCACATTCTGGGTATGTATAAACGTACCTGGCGAATATAGCGAACATGAAGGCATACACAAGCACAACAAAATGGCCACATATATTCGCTTACGTGATATTATAATGAAACGTTAATCTGCATAAAAGTATCTAAACATTAAATAGGAGCATGTATTGTCAACGTTAAGGCAGCATTTTACCAAGAGGCCCATTAGCTGTTCATCTCCACTGTGTTGAAGATCTCAGACACTAAAGACTCCATTTTAAATGTTCAGGGGAGGATGTAAAATAACCTACAGTCATTGGGCTCTCAGAATTCCACCGATCTGTTTGTCTCCTCTCCTTCACAACAGAGGACTGCAGTCTGACCGACACCATTCTATACTGCAGTCTGACCGACACCATTCTATACTGCAGTCTGACCGACACCATTGTATATTGCTTCATTGGTGATGCTGCCAATATGTGGCTCTCACCAAGCCGCACGGAGGATCGCCAATGACACAGGATGAAAACTCATTACCACGAAAGTCACACATATGAAAAAAAAATGGGATGTCCAGTTTCACACCATCTTTTAGCATACCCCCGCGGTGTCACTTCAGTGGTGAGAGTCCGTGCTGTAGCAAGATGAATAGTGTTACTTGCCTGTCCTATTACCACGGTTTAAAGGGTCCATCTTCAAATCAAATCACATTTTATTGGTCACATACACATGGTTATCAGATGTTAATGCAAGTGTAGCGAAACGCTTGTGCTTCTAGTTCCGACCATGCAGTAATATCTAACAAGTAATCTACCAATTTCACAACAACTAACTTTTACACACAAGTGTAAAGGAATGAATAAGAATATGTACATATACCTATATGGTTGAGCGATGGCCGTGCGGCATAGGCAAGAAGCAGTAGATGGTATAGAGTACAGTATACACATATGAGATGAGTAATGTAGGGTATGTAGACATTATATAAAGTGGCATTGTTTAAAGTGACTAGTGATACATTTATTACATCCAATTTTTTATTATTAAAGTGGCTAGAGATTTGAGTCAGTATGTTGGCAGCAGCCACTCAATGTTAGTGATTGCTGTTTAACAGTCTGATGGCCTTGAGATAGAAGCTGTTTTTCAGTCTCTCAGTCCCAGCTTTGATGCACCTGTACTGACCTCACCTTCTGGATGATAGCGGGGTGAACAGGCAGTGGCTCGGGTGGTTGTTGTCCTTGATGATCTTTATGGCCATGGAGGGCAGGTAGTTTGCCCCCGGTGATGCGTTGTGCAGACCTCACTACCCTCTGGAGAGCCTTACGGTTGTGGGCGGAGCAGTTGCCGTACCAGGCGGTGATACAGCCCGACAGGATGCTCTCAATTGTGCATCTGTAAAAGTTTGTGATTGTTTTTTGGTGACAAGCCAAACTTCTTCAGCCTCCTGAGGTTGAAGAGGCACGGTTGCGTCTTCTTCACCACACTGTCTGTGTAGGTGGACCATTTCAGATTGTCCGTGATGTGTAAGCCGAGGAACTTAACTTTTCACCTTCTCCACTACTGTCCCGTCCATGTGGATAGGGGGTGCTCCCTCTGCTGTTTCCTGAAGTCCACGATCATCCCCTTGTTTTGTTGACGTTGAGTGAAGTTATTTTCCTGACACTACCTGTAGGCCTTCTCGTCATTGTTGGTAATCAAGCCTACCACTGTAGTGTCATCTGCAAACTTGATGATTGAGTTGGAGGTGTACATGGCCATGCAGTCATGGGTGAACAGGGAGTACAGGAGAGGGCTGAGAACGCACCATTGTGGGGCCCCAGTGTTGAGGATCAGCGGGGTGGAGATGTTGTTTCCTACCCTCACCGCCTGGGGGCAGCCCGTCAGAATGTCCAGGACCCAGTTGCACAGGGCGGGGTTGAGACCCAGGGTCTCGAGCTTAATGACGAGTTTGAAGGGTACTATGGTGTTAAATGCTGAGCTGTAGTCGATGAACAGCATTCTTGCATAGGTATTGCTCTTGTCCAGATGGGTTAGGGCAGCGTGCAGTGTGGTTGCGATTGCGTCGTCTCTGAACCTATTGGGGCGGTAAGCAAATTGGAGTGGGTCTAGGGTGTCAGGTAGGGTGGAGGTGATATGATTCTTGACTAGTCTCTCAAAGCACTTCATGATGACGGAAGTGAGTGCTACGTGGCGATAGTCGTTTAGCTCAGTTACCTTAGCTTTCTGGGGAACAGGAACAATGGTGGCCCTCTTGTAGCATGTGGGAACAGCAGACTGGGATAGGTATTGATTGAATATGTCCGTAAACACACCAACCAGCTGGTCTGCGCATGCTCTGAGGACGCGGCTAGGGATGCCGTCTGGGCCAGCAGCCTTGCGAGGGTTAACACATTTAAATGTTTTACTCACGTTGGCTGCGGTGAAGGAGAGTCCTCAGGTTTTGGTAGCGGGCCGTGTCGGTGGCACTGTATTGTCCTCAAAGCGAGCAAAGAAGTTGTTTCGTTTGTCTGGGAGCAACACATCGGGGTCCGCGACAGGGCTGGTTTTCTTTTTGTAATTGTAATTGACTGTAGACCCTGCCACATACCTCTCGTGTCTGAGCCGTTGAATTGTGACTCTACTTTGTCTCTATACTGACGCTTAGCTTGTTTGATTGCCTTGCGGAGGGAATAGCTACACTGTTTTGTGTATTCTGGTAAAATATTTTTAGCTGAATGTCTGAGGGACAAATTCAAACTTGCAGCTATAATTTATGTTTGCATACATCATTGTACCTCATGAAAAAACCCAATATGACCTCTATATGACCTTTTAAACCCAACAACATGTCTGATTGGCTTCGACTCCCCTTAGAATCCTGGTTTTAATCCTGAGCCATTGAACAAGTTTACACTCAATCTCAATTGGGAGCAATTTGACACTGTGTGTGCCATTCAACATCTCAGCTGGGGTCCGGTTGTTGATGGCCCACTTAAACGAGGCAGTAATCTCCATGCCAATGACAATCTTTATATCCGTCTCTCTCTCCACCCCATGTGTTCTTGTACTCGTGCGTCCATCACCATTTCCTGGGGCAGGTTTGGAGTGGCAATCGATTGAACTGTATCTTTATTCATTAGGAGTGGAGTGAGAAACAGGATGAACAAGTTTGACCTCGATTCGATCGTTTCCCATTTGCATCTGAAATGGAGGTCTGCAGAGATCAAGCGAAGATAAAGAGAGAATAAGAAACTTTTCTCTTCAGATTTCTCCTTAACACATTCTGTACGCTAAGCCTCTAGGCATGTGCTCTCATTGCTCTGGCCTGTGGAAACCACACACACACACACACACACACACACACACACACACACACACACACACACACACACACTTCCCCCTATCCCGTCTCATCTCCATCTGAGCCCCTCCACTCTGTAATAATCACATAAGGACTTTACAGAGATCTAAACAGCAGTGTAATGGCATTACAGAAGCCAGGTCCTTATGAAAAACACAGCCAGGCAGGATGGAAAACAACAAAGAAACAAACCAGAATGTTCCGGGACCAGGGCTGACTCACACTCAATGGATGCAGAGAGCAGGGCCAGAGGGCCGTTTAAAACTGCAACTCCGTAGGGTCTGTGTGTGTGTGTGTGTGTGTGTGTGTGTGTGTGTGTGTGTGTGTGTGTGTGTGTGTGTGTGTGTGTGCGTGTGCGTGTGCGTGTGCATGTGTTTACATGTATATACAACCCAACTCCCTCTCCCTTCCGTCGCCTTGCCTGTAGCTGTCAAAGACAAGGTCTCACCCAGTCTCTGCTTCTGTCTCCTCTACAGTTAAACTGGTGGGCGTGTTGAGTGAGAAAAGCCAGGCCTGCAGAGTTTATGTGAGTAACTAAATCAACTTCCTGACCCTAGTGTTGTGGGTTTGAGAAGTAACTAAATCAACTTCCTGACCCTAGTGTTGTGGGTTTGAGAAGTAACTAAATCAACTTCCTGACCCAGTGTTGTTGGTTTGAGAAGTAACTACATCAACTTCCTGACCCCAGTGTTGTGGGTTTGAGAAGTAACTAAATCAACTTCCTGACCCTAGTGTTGTGGGTTTGAGAAGTAACTAAATCAACTTCCTGACCCTAGTGTTGTGGGTTTGAGAAGTAACTAAATCAACTTCCTGACCCTAGTGTTGTGGGTTTGAGAAGTAACTAAATCAACTTCCTGACCCTAGTGTTGTGGGTTTGAGAATAGAGGGTGAGACGTGTCAGACAGTCAATCCCTTCAGAACGATGACTAGAATGGATGTCTCTCTCTCTCTCTCTCTTTCTTTCTTTGTCTTTCTCTCTGTCTCTGTCTGTCTCTCTCTCTCTCTCTATCTATCTCTCAATTCAATTAAATTCAAAGGGGCTTTACTGGCATAGGAAACATATGTTTACATTGCCAAAACTAGAGAAATAGATTATTAACCAAAGTGAAACACTCAAAAATGTACAGTACATATTTCATTCCCAAAATATACATTGTTGTAATGATGTGCAAATAGTTAATGTACAAAAGGGAAAATAAATAAATGTATTTACAGTGGTGTTTGTTCTTAACTGGTTGCCATTTTCTTATGGCAACAGGTCACAAATCTTGCTGCTGTGATTGCACACTGTGGTATTTCACCCAATAGATATGAGAGTTTATCAAACTAGGATTTGTTTTTCAAATTATTTGTGTGTCTGTGGGGTATGAGGGAAATATGTGTCTCTAATATGGTAATACATTTGGCAGGAGGTTAGGAAGTACATTTCAGTTTCCAACTCATTTTGTGGGCAGTGTGTACATATCCTCTTCTCTTGAGAGCCAGGTCTGCTTTTAGCGGCCTTTCTCAATAGCAAAGCTATGCTCTGTACATAGTCAAAGATTTCCTTACTTTTGGGTCAGTGGTCAGGTATTCTGTGGTCAAGTATTTCGGGCCAAATAGCATTCTATTTTGCTCTGTTTTTTTGTGAATTCTTTCCAATATGTAAAGTAATACTTTTTTTGTTTTCTCATGATTTGGTTGGGTCTAATTGTGTTACTGTCCTGGGGCTCTGTGGGGTCTGTTTGTGAACAGAGCCCTAGGACCAGCTTTCATAGGGGGCTTCTAAGAGTTTTCAATCTATTTGCTCTTTTGACTCGTGAGCATAATAGCTTCTCTGCAATATGATTACGCCATGATCTGGTTTTTCAACGATGCACGGCTGATGAATTTATCGTCTGCTGACTTTTCGATATCATATCAACACGGATGGTAATATATTTAAACTTCAGTTACTTAGGGGTCATCAAATCTCAATGATTCAGCACCGCTGCAATCCCTCATTGTTATTGATAAAAATATGGTTCGTACGGATTGAGGGGTGCCCCGTGAATGGTTCCACAATGTTTCTGACTGTTGTAGGGGCACTTAAAGTTCATGTTGTAAAGTCTGCCCGTTTTTCTCATTGACTTTATCACATTGGTAGTCAATAAGGCATGTGTTAGCATTGTAGAACATATTTAGAAATTGATTATGTTTATACTTTTTTCAGTTTATCACTTTACTTCTGTCTGATAGAACATATTGGGTTGTTGGTAGAGATTCTAGATGTATGAATGGGTGACTATTCAAATAAATCATTTTTCTAACTCATTACAGTTTGCCCTGATAATACTCCAACACCATTGATAGCCATTTTATTTTGCCAGCAGACTCAGCTTTGTGTAAAAAAATATATTTCACCAATCAGATAAGCGGTTCACACACCCTCACACATACAAAACTGGCCAATTCATTTAGCTGCTGCCTTATCCCTAATCTTCATTGAGCAAAGTCATTTCCCCGGGACTCATTCGAGTAATTGTCAGTTCTTTGCCAACAGTTATCGCAAACACACACTCTCTCTCACATACACACACAAACTAATCAAAAGGTATGCAATGAGAAGATGAGGAGAGAGAGAAGACAATCAAACAGGTACACCACAAACAGAGTCAGAGAGATGGAGAGTCCGAGGTGAAGGATAACACAAAAAGTAATGATGATGATGATGAAAATCTGAAATCGTTTTCATTTAGAGACCGAATACGGTGAAGTGTAGGTGTTTTTAGTAGCAAATCAAACAAATGCAACACATTCGAAAGACATGGGCCGCATTCCAGAGTAACTACATTGCATGATTGCATTGATGCCTGCCAGATCTCAGAACACCTGGATGGATGTTTAACATATCAGCTAACCACATCATATGATATAGCATTCTGATGCCCCACTGCTCGGTCAACAACTGCAATGTAGTTGTCCTGAAACTCGACCGTAGTCTATATGAAAAGTCCATTCCACCCTCTTTCTAAGCAGCTGTCCAGCAGTAGAGCTACGGAGAGACTGAGGTCAGATGACATTACACTACATGATGATGGAACATGACATGACAAGATGTGACACTGCATGACAAAACACAACCTGACAGGGAGATGAGTTTCATGCCTTTTACTTTTCCTTTGGGCCTGCTTTCCAAATGGCATCCCATTCCCTATGGGCCCTGGTCAAAAGTAGTGCACTATGTAGGGATTATGGTCCCATTTGGGATGCACCCTTGGAATGCATTAACCTTCAGCATGATCAGAGAAAACCAAACAATGCTGTGTCCCCCATAATGCTGTTATGTAACACCGTGCACGACAGGTGGCTAGAACACTGACGTCTGCACTGTTCCCTCTAGATTCTAGAATAGATTGAATCTATTTGATGTCATGTCACTGTAAAGATTTAAGTGCCTTCACACCATATTCTGGCAGAAGCAATCCTGATAATAATACTTTTTGGGGGCTTATACTTGTACTGGATTCTTTTTTGTTGTTGTTGCATATCCCGACACCCGCAGGGTCACATCCAGGGTTGCCATTGCACAGCACCCATGGAGCAATTAGAGTATAAATACCTTTCTCAAGGACAGAGTGACAAAATTGTGTTTTTACCTCATCGACTCCGGAACTTGAACCAGCAACCTTTCAGTTACTGGCCAACAATCTAACCACCCATAATCCTTCACTTTTGCAGGACATTTTCCTATGTTTAGTACTTCATTTTCCTGACTTATTTAATTACAATGACAAATGTAATAGGAGGATGAAACTGTGTTTTGTAATGAATTGCCTTTAATCAAATTATGTCTGTCTTTTTGATGAAGACACATGTAGATGTATAATATAACTAGTTGTGTGATTGACAAGATACAATGTCTGTAGGTGTTTGGTTGACAAGAGAAATTGTCTGTCCTTTGAAGCCTACGAGTTGTAACAATTTGTCCATTTTGAGTGGTGTAACTTGGTCCCAAATGGCCAAAAAGACTACAGTTTGATTATTAGATGTTCAATGTTTCTTTTAAAAAAAAATATTTTAAAAGGAATAGTTTCAGCATCTTAAAATGAAACTTCAGTTCCCGTAACAGGGTTGATCTTAAATTGAGGGACAGACGTAAATTACATTGAACTGCCGTCATGATAGGCAGGAGGATAGGCAGGAGGATTGGCGGCAGGATAGGCAGGAGGAAAGGCACAGCTCGCTCCTGCCTGTGAACTCCACAAAGTTACTGCAGCTGGTCCTCAATATACCAGCCACAACAGCATCTGTTGAGAGGTAATTTTCTGCGCTGAAACAGATAAAGACATACAGTCAAAACCGGACCGATCAAGGGTGATGCTCATCCCTTGCCATCATCTCCATCACATGGAGACCAAGATAGTTTTAAAAGTGAGGGCCAAAAGAGAATAGTTTTGCAGTTCAGTCAATGATGTCTTTACCCAGAAGGATAGAGGGAAGGACTTTGTTTAAAAGTAAGTGCTGGTGTTTATTTACAGTAGTGCCATCTACTATTATTACATTACGTGTCTATTGTGGAAGTCCAGTGCCTTCGGAAAGTATTCAGACCCCTTGACTTATTCAACATTTTATTACTTTTCAGCCTTATTCTAAAACTGATTAAAATGTTTTTTTCCCTCATCAATCCACACACAATACCCAATAATGACAAATCATCCCTTATTTTTATATAAACTGCTCAAAAAAATAAAGGGAACACTTAAACAACACAATGTAACTCCAAGTCAATCACACTTCTGTGAAATCAAGCTGTCCACTTAGAAAGCAACACTGATTGACAATAAATTTCATATGCTGTTGTGCAAATGGAATAGACAACAGGTGGAAATTATAGGCAATTAGCAAGACACCCCCAATAAAGGAGTGGTTCTGCAGATGGGGACCACAGACCACTTCTCAGTTCCTATGCTTCCTGGCTGATGTTTTGGTCACTTTTGAATGCTGGCGGTGCTTTCACTCTTGTGGTAGCATGAGACGGAGTAGTGCAGCTCATCCAGGATGGCACATCAATGCGAGCTAGTGCAGCTCATCCAGGATGGCACATCAATGCGAGCTGTGGCAAGAAGTTTTGCTGTGTCTGTCAGCGTAGTGTCCAGAGCATGGAGGCACTACCAGGAGACAAGCCAGTACATCAGGAGACGTGGAGGAGGCCGTAGGAGGGAAACAACCCAGCAGCAGGACCGCTACTTCCGCCTTTGTGCAAGGAGGAGCAGGAGAAGCACTGCCAGAGCCCTGCAAAATGACCTCCAGCAGGCCACAAATGTGCATGTGTCTGCTCAAACGGTCTGAAACAGACTCCATGAGGGTGGTATGAGGGCCCGACGTCCACAGGTGGGGGTTGTGCTTACAGCCCAACACCGTGCAGGACGTTTGGCATTTGCCAGAGAACACCAAGATTGTCAAATTCGCCACTGGCGCCCTGTGCTCTTCACAGATGAAAGCAGGATCGCACTGAGCACGTGACAGACGTGACAGAGTCTGGAGACGCCGTGGAGAACGTTCTGCTGCCTGCAACATCCTCCAGCATGACCGGTTTGGCGGTGGGTCAGTCATGGTGTGGGGTGGCATTTCTTTGGGGGGCCGCCCTCCATGTGCTCGCCAGAGGTAGCCTGACTGCCATTAGGTACCGAGATGAGATCCTCAGACCCCTTGTGAGACCATATGCTGGTGCGGTTGGCCCTGGGTTCCTCCTAATGCGAGACAATGCTAGACCTCATGTGGCTGGAGTGTGTCAGCAGTTCCTGCAAGAGGAAGGCATTGATGCTATGGACTGGCCCGCCCGTTCCCCAGACCTAAATCCAATTGAGCACATCTGGGACATCATGTCTCGCTCCATCCACCAACGCCACGTTGCACCACAGACTGTCCAGGAGTTGGCGGATGCTTTAGTCCAGGTCTGGGAGGAGATCCCTCAGGAGACCATCCGCCACCTCATCAGGAGCATGCCCAGGCGTTGTAGGGAGGTCATACAGGCACGTGGAGGCCACACACACTACTGAGCCTCATTTTGACTTGTTTTAATGACATTACATCAAAGTTGGATCAGCCTGTAGTGTGGTTTTCCACTTTAATTTTGAGTGTGACTCCAAATCCAGACCTCCATGGGTTGATAAATTGGATTTCCATTGATTATTTTTGCGTGATTTTGTTGTCAGCACATTCAACTATGTAAAGAAAAAAGTATTTAATAAGATTATTTCTTTCATTCAGATCTAGGATGTGTTGTTTAAGTGTTCCCTTTATTTTTTTTAGCAGTATATATATATATATATATATATATATATATATATTATTATTATAAACATTTTTTTTTTTTTGAAAATGTATAAATACATACGTATATACAGTACCAGTCAAAAGTTTGGACACACCTACTCATTCAAGGGTTTTTCTTTATCTTTACAATTTTCTACATTGTAGAATAATAGTGAAGACATCAAACTATGAAATAACACATATGGAATCATGTAGTAACCAAAAAAGTGTTAAACAAATCAAAATATATTTTAGATTCTTCAAAGTAGCCACCCTTTGACTTGATGACAGCTTTGTACACTCATGGGATTCTCTCAACCAGCTTCAAGAGGAACGCTTTTCCATCAATCTTGAAGGAGTTCCCACATATGCTGAGCACTTGTTGGCTTCTTTTCCTTCAATCTGCGGTCAAACTCATCCCAAACCATCTCAATTGGGTTGAAGTCGGGTGATTGTGGAGGCCAGGTCAACTGATGCAGCACTCAAGTCACTAACCTACTTGGTCAAATAGTCCTTACACAGCCTGGAGGTGTGTTTTGGGTCATTGTCTTGTTGAAAAACAAATGATAGTCCCACTAAGTGCAAACCAGATGGGATGACGTATTGCTTCAGAATGATGTGGTAGCCATGCTGGTTATGTGTGCGTTGAATTCTAAATAAATCACTGACAGTGTCACCAGCAAAGAACCCCAACACCATCACAACTCCTCCTCCATGCTTCACGGTGGGAATCCACGTGGAGATGATCTGTTCACCTACTCTCTCATAAAGATGGTTGGAACAAAAAATCTCAAATTTGGACTCATCAGATCAAAGAACAGATTTCTAGCAGTCTAATGTCCATTTCCCGTGTTTCTTTGCTCAAGCAAATCTCTTCTTCTTATTAGTGGTGTCATTTAGTAGTGGTTTCTATGCAGAAATTCAACCATGAAGGCCTGATTCAAGCAGTCTCCTCTGAACAGTTGATGTTGAGATGAGTCATTTACTTGAACTCGTTGAAGCATTTATTTGGGCTGCAATCTGAGGCTGGTAACTCTAATGAATTTAAAATCTGCAGCAGAGGTAACTCTGGGTCTTCCTTTCCTGTGGCGGTCCTCATGAGAGCCAGTTTCATCATAGCGCTTGATTGTTTTTTCGTCTGCACATGAAGAAACTTTCAAAGTTCTTGAAATGTTCTGTATTGACTGACCTTCACGTCTTAAAGTAATGACGGACTGTTGTTTCTCTTTGCTTATTTTTTATTTATTTATTTTTATTTCACCTTTATTTAACCAGGTAGGCTAGTTGAGAACAAGTTCTCATTTGCAACTGCGACCTGGCCAAGATAAAGCATAGCAATTCGACACATACAACAACACAGAGTTGCACATGGAATAAACAAAATATACAGTCAATAATACAGTAGAAAAAAAAGAAAACTAAAAGTCTATATACAGTGAGTGCAAATGGGGTAAAATAAGGGAGTTAAGGCAATAAATAGGCCATGGTGGCAAAGTAATTACATATAGCAATTAAACACTGGAATGGTAGATGTGCAGAAGATGAATGTGCAAGTAGAGATACTGGCGTGCAAAGGAGCAAGATAAATAAATAAATACAGTATGAGGATGAGGTAGGTAGATAGATGGGCTGTTTACAGATGGGCTATGTACAGATGCAGTGATCTGTGAGCTGCTCTGACAGCTGGTGCTTAAAGCTAGTGAGGGAGATATGAGTCTCCAGCTTCAGTGATATTTGCAGTTCGTTCCAGTCATTGGCAGCAGAGAACTGGAAGAAAAGGCGACCAAAGGAGGAATTGGCTTTGGGGGTGACCAGTGAGATATACCTGCTGTAGCACGTGCTACGAGTGGGTGCTGCTATGGTGACCAGTGAGCTGAGATCAGGCGGGGCTTTACCTAGCAGAGACTTGTAGATAACCTGTAGCCAGTGGGTTTGGTGACGAGTATGAAGCGAGGGCCAACCAACGAGAGCGTACAGGTCGCGTGTATGGGGCTTTGGTGACAAAACGGATGGCACTGTGATAGACTGCATCCAATTTGTTGAGTAGAGTGTTGGAGGCTATTTTATAGATGACATCGCCGAAGTCGAGGATCGTCAGTTTTACGAGGGTATGTTTGGTAGCATGAGTGAAGGACGCTTTGTTGCGATATAGGAAGCCGAATATATTTGATCTGTTCTTGTCATAATATGGACCTGGTCTTTTACCAAATAGGGCTATCTTCTGTATACCACCCTACCTTGTCACAACACAACTGATTGACTCAAACAAATTCACTTTTAACAAGGCACATCTGTTAATTGAAAGCCTTCCCTGTAGCTCAGTTGGTAGAGCATGGTGTTTGCAATGCCAGGGTTGTGGGTTCAATTCCCACGGGGGCCACCACAGAAAAAAAAAATGTATGAAATGTATGCATTCACTACTGTAAGTCGCTCTGGATAAGAGTGTCTGCTAAATTACTAAAATGTATAAGAAGCTGGTTGAGAGAATGTCAAGAGTGTGCAAAGCTGTCATCAAGACAAAGGATGGCTACTTTGAAGAATCTCAAATATATTTGGATTTGTTTAACCATTTTTTGGTTACCACATGATTCCATATGTATTATTTCATAGTGTTGATGTCTTCACTATTATTCTACTATGTAGAAAATGGCAAAAATAAAGATAAACCCTTGATGAGTAGCTGTGAGTAGATGAGTAACTTTTGACTGGTACTGTATATATCACAGTTTAAGTACTCAGACTCTTTACTCGGTACTTTGTTGAAGCACATTTTCAGCAAATACAACCTCAAGTCTTCTTGGGTACAAGCTTGGCACACCTGTATTGTGGAGTTTCTCCCATTCTTCTCTGAAGATCCTCTCAAGCTCTGTTAGGTTGGATGTGGAGTGTTGCTGCACAGATATTTTCAGGTCTCTCCAGTGATGTTTGATCAGAATCAATCCCAGGCTCTGGCTAGGCCACTCAAGGATATTCAGAGACTTGTCCCGAAGCCACTCTTGCGTTGTCTTGGTTGTGTGCTTAGGTTTGTTGTCCTGTTGGAAGGTGAACCTTCGCCCCAGTCTGAGGTCCTGAGTGCTCTGGAGCATTTTTTCAGGATCTCTCTGTACTGTGCTCTGTTCATCTTTCCCTCGATCCTGACTAGTCTCCCAGTCCATCCCACTGAATAACATCCCCACATCATGATGCTGCCACCACCATGCTTCAACGTAGGGATGGTGCCAGGTTTTCTTCAGACGTGACGCTTGGTATTCAGGCCAAAGAGTTCAATCTTGGTTTCATCAGACCAGGGAGTCTTGTTTCTCATGGTCTGAGAGTCCTGATTAGTGGAGTGCTGCAGAGATGGTTGTCATTCTGGAAGATTCTCCCATCTCAACAGAAGAACTCTCAACAGAAGAACTCAACAGAAGCACTGTCAGAGTGACCATCGGGTTCTTGGTCACCTCCCTGACCAAGGCCCTTCTCCCCTGATTGCTCAGTTTGGCCAGGCGGCCAGCTTTATGAATAGTCTTGGTGGTTACAAACTTATTCTATTTAAGAATGATGGATGCCAAGTGTTCTTGGGGACCTTCAATGCTGCAGAAATATGTTGTACCCTTCCCAGATCTGTGCCTCTACACAATCCTGTCTCGGAGCTCTACGGACAAATCTCATGGCTTGGTTTTTGCTCTGACATGTACTGTCAACTGTGAGACCTTATATCGACAGGAGTGTGCCCAGGGTTCGATCCCAGCCTGTGTTACAGCCAGCCTTGACTGGGAGACCCATGAGGCGGCGCACAATTGGCCCAGGGTCGTCCGAGTTAGGGGAGGTCTTGGACCAGCCAGGATTTCCTTGTCCCATCGCACTCATGCGACTCCGTGTGGTGGGCCTGGTGCCTGCAAGCTGACCTCTGTCGCCAGTTGTACAGTGTTTCCTCTCAACACAATGGTGCGTCTGGCTTCCGGGTTAAGCAAGCAGTGTGTCAAGAAGCAGTGTGGCTTGGTAGGGTGATGTTTCGGTGGACGCATTTCTCTCGACCTTCACCTCTCCAGAGTCCGTATGGGAGTTGCAGAGATGGGACAAGACTGTAACTACCAGTTGGAAATCAGTAAAACAAATATTCAGCCTGTAACATAACAAAAAAGGAAGGGGTCTGAATGCTTTCGGAAATGCACTGTACATATATCAGTAGCGCTGACTACTAGGCATTTTATGTGTCTAGTAGGCATTTTATGTGTCTAGTAGACCTACTTGCTGGCATTTGGTTGTCTCTCTGTGGTGCTGAAAGTCGCCTGTTCGTGCACGACAGTTGTGTGGGGCCTATTGTGGCCTGTGGATCAGCATTTCAGTTAGTACTTGCCACCTTTTGGCCGATAAAATAAATGAGAAGCCGCTAAATAAAATTGTAGCAGGACAAATTGTCCAGGGCTGCCCTGCTTCTGAGGAGAGAGAAAGTGAGACAGGAGCATTGGCCTAGGCTACTGTTGATTGCGAAGATAGAGGCCTTATACGTTGAAATATTTTTCAAATTCAATTTAGAGAGTATGCCTATAGTGAAAAAGGCAGGCTCCAGACTGCGACCATTTAGTTTACCTTTGATTTGGCTGTATGAGTAAAAGAATCGGTGCTGGCAGCACATTCATTCACCTCACTAAAAACATACTCTTTTTTAGGCGGCTAAAACCATGATTTGGTCAAACATTAAAGTACATTATCCTCATGATTCCTGTAATGAAAGTGTCTGCCCCTGTGCCAGTTTCACTGGGTCCTGCTGTTGTGTTGTTTACCCTTTCTCCAGGAGAAAGAAAAGTGCTCTGATTGTATAACATTTTAAAATCCAATTGCCGGGAAAACACAACTATCTTGTTGTCAGTGATGGAGAGAGGATGTTACGGTAGGCTACAACTGCAACGTTTTGTTGGACATTAAACTTACCGTTAGGTTAATACATGGCTACTAGCAGTGGGTATTATATTTAAAGGTAGCGATCTAATTAATGCGTTTTGAGTATCCACTTACTCAGGTGGTGAATTAGCCCCAAATTAACTAGTCTGTGATACTAGTGCACATTAAGATGCAGGCAAATTTATCTCTATTGAAAAAATCTATATCTAAAAAAATCTATATAACAACAATAGATTAATGGTCAACCCAAAATGCATGACTATCACTGGATTAGGTTGGACATACAAATATTGAATCACAAAATCACAAGATAATGAAATAACTTACTTATTCAATACCATCTCAGTAGGCTAATGCACTTGTTAATAAATCACTGTGAATGACTTTCCAAGATGTTAGGCCTACTATTTTTTTTGCTATTGCACTATGCCACGAAAAAAAATTGGTGCCACCAAATCATGGGCTGGTGCCACAAACTGAAAGTGGTACCAGTGGTACTAGACGAAATTGTTGTCTGGAGCCTTACTATAAGGGGAATGTTCTCTGTATGGACAAGTTGTAATACTGTAATGGTTAAAGATAAAAAATAATGTTTGTGCTGCCAAAATGCAGGCCACTGTGCAACTCATTATTCAGGTAGGATGCAATTTGGGATTTTTTTTACTTTTAGCATTATTATTATTGATATCATTTTAATTATTGTCGGCGCATTTATTAATGCAAACCAGTTCTTTAAATTTGCAAAATGTGTTTTGTTTCATTCTACTGAGACATTTTCATTGGCTAATTGAAATTCAATCTGTCGTTTTAAATTGTGTGCTTTGTGTTTAGCTTAACTTTTTACTGGAGTAACCTAAATCAGGGTCACACAGAGCCTTGAACAAATCTACTTTCAGATTGGTGTGTCCCCCGCGGGACAGTTGAGCTAACATAGGCTAATGCGATTAGCATGAGGTTGTATGTAACAAGAACATTTCCCAGGACATAGACATATCTGATATTGACAGAAAGCTTAAATTCTTGTTAATCTAACTGCACTGTCCAATTTACAGTAACTATTACAGTGAAAGAATACCATGCTGTTGTTTGAGGAGAGTGCACAGTTATGAACTTGAAAATGTATTAATAAACCAATTAGGCACATTTGGGCAGTCGTGATACAACATTTTGAACAGAAATGCAATGGTTCATTGGATCAGTCTAAAACGTTACATATGCACTGCTGCCACCTGGTGGCCAAAATCTAAATTGCGCCTGGGCTGGCATAATACATTATGGCCTTTCTCTGGTATTTCAAAGATGATGGTACAAAAACAATTAAAAAAACAAGCATTATTCTTTGTATTATCTTTTACCAGATCTAATGTGTTACATTCTCATACATTAATTTACCATTTCCACAAACTTCAAAGTGTTTCCTTTCAAATGGTATCAAGAATATGCATATCCTTGCTTCAGGTCCTGAATTACAGGAAGTTAGATTTGGGTATGTCGTTTTAGACTAAAATTGAATTAAACAAAAGCATACACCTCACACAAATAGTTATGGGCTTAAAGAAAATGAAAACACCTGTACCATGTCAGATATAGAGTTGAAATGTACTACATTTTGAGTTTGCATCCCAATATTACACTTTATTTACTGTACATCACAGAAGACTGAAATATAACATAACTTTTGTAAAGGTTTATTAATTATAAAAAATATGAATAACATTCCACCCATCAGGCCATTAAGTCATTTTTTATTTTTTATTTTTTATTTCACCTTTATTTAACCAGGTAGGCAAGTTGAGAACAAGTTCTCATTTACAATTGCAACCTGGCCAAGATAAAGCAAAGCAGTTCGACAACATACAAAAACACAGAGTTACACATGGAGTAAAACAACATACAATCAATGATGCAGTAGAAAAAAAATAAGACTATATACAATGTGAGCAAATGATGTGAGATAATGGAGGTAAAGGCAAAAAAAATGCCATGGTGGCAAAGTAAATAAAGTATGGCAAGAAAAAACACTGGAATGGTAGATTTGTAGTTTGAAGAAAGTTAAAAGTTAAAATATAAATAATATGGTGCAAAGGAGCAAAATAAATAAAATAAATAAATACAGTAGGGGAAAAGGTAGTAGTTTGGGCTCAATTAAAGATGGGCTATGTACAGGTGCAGAGATCTGTGAGCTGCTCTGACAGCTGGTGCTTAAAGCTAGTGAGAGGGAGATAAGTGTTTCCAGTTTTAGAGATTTTTGTAGTTCGTTCCAATCATTGGCAGCTGAGAACTGGAAGGAGAGACGACCAAAGGAGGAGTTGGCTTTAGGGGTGACCAGAGAGATATACCTGCTGGAGCGCGTGCTACAGGTGGGTGCTGCTATGGTGACCAGTGAGCGGAGATAAGGGGGGACTTTACCTAGCAGGGTCTTGTAGATGACCTGGAGCCAATGTGTTTGGCGACGATGATGAAGTGAAGGCCAGCCAACGAGAGCATACAGGTCGCAGTGGTGGGTTGTATATGGGGCTTTGGTGACAAAACGGATGGCACTGTGATAGACTGCATCCAGCTTGTTGAGTAGGGTATTGGAGGCTATTTTGTAAATGACATCGCCGAAGTCGAGGATTGGTAGGATGGTCAGTTTTACGAGGGTATGTTTGGCAGCGTGAGTGAAGGAGGCTTTGTTGCGAAATAGGAAGCCAATTCTAGATTTCACTTTGGATTGGAGATGATTGATGTGAGTCTGGAAGGAGAGTTTACAGTCTATCTATTTCACTGCAGGAAAGGGTTACGGTAGGTTATAAGTAGGCCTGTTGCAAAATAAATATCATTAGCCTATTGCTATCATTTGTTGGGTATGGTAGGCACTAGCCATTCTTGGTAATTTCTGCAATATAGCCTGTTAACAGACTATACAGTTTTTAATGTACTACAGATCGAAACAAAGAATAGTCATGTCTACTCCCGCTCCTCCGCTCCGGCGTTCGAAATCGCCGGTTTACTAACCACCGATCCTATCATTACGCGCACCTGGCATTCATCATCATGCGCACCTGCGCTTCATCATTAGGCACACCTGGACTCCATCACTTCACTGATTACCTCCACTATATCTGTCACTCCCTTAGTTCCATTCCCCAGGCAGTATTGACTATGTGTTTCATGTCTATACACTACTCGTGTTTGTCATATTGTTCCGTTTATTATTAAACTCACCACCTGCACTTGCTTTCCGACTCCCAGCGTCTACGTTACAGTAATTAGTTATAATTACAGCTTTTCAGGACACGGAAATATGGCTCATTTGGTGCTGGTTGTGTGGGGTGACGCCCTAACGTCATATGGATGGCTGTGTGGGGTGACGCCCTAATGTCATATGGATGGCTGTGTGGGGTGACGCCCTAACGTCATATGGATGGCTGTGTGGGGTGACGCCCTAATGTCATATGGATGGCTGTGTGGGGTGACGCCCTAACGTCATATGGATGGCTGTGTGGGATGACATTAGGGGTGACGCCCTAACGTCATATGGATGGCTGTGTGGGATGACATTAGGGGTGACGCCCTAACGTCATATGGATGGCTGTGTGGGGTGACTCCCTAACGTCATATGGATGGCTGTGTGGGGTGACGCCCTAACGTCATATGGATGGCTGTGTGGGATGGCATTAGGGGTGACGCCCTAACGTCATATGGATGGCTGTGTGGGGTGACGCCCTAACGTCATATGGATGGCTGTGTGGGGTGACGCCCTAATGTCATATGGATGGCTGTGTGGGGTGACGCCCTAACGTCATATGGATGGCTGTGTGGGATGACATTAGGGGTGACGCCCTAACGTCATATGGATGGCTGTGTGGGGTGACTCCCTAACGTCATATGGATGGCTGTGTGGGGTGACGCCCTAACGTCATATGGATGGCTGTGTGGGATGACATTAGGGGTGACGCCCTAACGTCATATGGATGGCTGTGTGGGGTGATGCCCTAACGTCATATGGATGGCTGTGTGGGGTGACGCCCTAACGTCATATGGATGGCTGTGTGGGGTGACGCCCTAACGTCATATGGATGACCTATACATTCCTCAAATGTCCGATAAATTTAAAATCTTCCCGGTCACTAACTGAAACCCTGCTGTGAATGTGTGTCAAATGTTAGCAACACCGACCTGCTGCTGTTTTATGGTTGGTTGCGGTTGTTTGATATCTTTGTGATCGTGTCATACCGATAAGCAGCGCAGCAAAAATCTGATTTGTGAGTGTGTGTGTGTGTGTGTGTGTGTGCAGCTGACTTGAGGCCAGCTGGCGAGCGACCAGGTGATGTTCTCACTAACCTGTTGTCTGAGAGGCTTCGATAGCCACACATACCAGATCATTTCCAAACTGACTACCTCAACAAGTAGGAAGGAAGCATGGTCCATAAGTATGTTGTACACCTAGGTGCAGTTGATTTCCAGTTAATCGCATGTAGATGTCACTCTGTAAGAGCCTCTGTGTTTCTGCCTCAGAATTACCACAGGAACTGGAATACATGCGTGCTGCATATCAAATGAACGGTAACAATGCTGTATGTACTTAATTGACAATTTGAATTCATTATATAGAACACAGCATGAACATGTCCATCAAAAGTTTTGTAAAAAACTTAAAGAAGTTTATGCATAACAAACTATATGCTTACTCTATTCTAGAATTCAACGAACACGAAACTCACTTCTGTGTCTTGCTTCCCCACTTCTCCTCTTTCTATCTCTCTTTCTATATCCCCCTCTCTCTCTCCCATCCCCCCTCTCGCTCTCTCTATCTATCCCTCTCTCTATCCCTCTCTCTCTCTCTCTCTCTCTACTCCCCCTCCCTCTATCCCCTCCCCACCCTCTCTATTACTCTCTACCCCCCTCTCTCTTTCTCAATTCAATTTACATTTAAGGGATTTATGGGCATGGGAAACATATGTTAACACTGCCAAAGCAAGTGAAGTTGATAATAAACAAAAGTGAAAAAAACTATGAAAATTAACAGTAAACATTACACTCACAGAAGTTCAAAAATAATAAAGACATTTCAAATGTCATATGTCCATATACATTGCTGTAATTATGTGCAAATAGCTAAAGTGCAAAAGGGAAAATAAATAAACATAAATATAGGTTGTATTTAAAATGGTGTTTGTTCTTCACTGGTTTCCCTTTTCTTGTGGCAACAAGTAAAAAAATATTGCAGCTGTGATGGCACACTGTGGTATTTCACCCAATAGATATGGGAGTTTATCAAAATTGGATTTGTTTTTGAATTATTTTGGGGTCTGTGTAATCTGAGGGAAATATGTGTCTCTAATATGGTCATACATTTGGCAGGAGGTTAGGAAGAGCAGCTAAGTTTCCACCTAATTTTGTGGGCAGTGTGCACATAGCCTGTCTTCTCTTGAGAGCCAGGTCGCCGTTGGCAGACTAGGCTATGCTCACTGAGTCTGTATATAGTCAAAGATTGCCTTAATTTTGTGTCAGTCACAGTGGTCTCTCTCTCTCTCCCTCTTTCCCTCTGTATCTCCCTCCCTTGCCCCTATCCCCACACACTCATAGCAAGGTGGGAGGTGATATTACTATGTTAAGTTGTCATATATTCCACTCCTTAATTGCTGTCCAATTGCAGTGTGTCATGGGTAAACCTTCTCTGCCTGACAGGCGGCTTACTGCCCCCACGGGGAAACACACGCAGACACACACACACACACACACAAATACAGTCGTGCGCACACACATAGACATAGTCACGTGACCCAAACACAGCAGGAAGACAGGGGCTGCGGTCCAAACACTTAAAAGACACACCCTATCCCCTCAGCCGTCAAATTAAGTGGACATGTATCATGACGTCTAATGAGTATACACTTGCAGGGCAAGGGGTGAGAGAGGAAGGAAGGATTTTTAAATTGACCACCCTTGGCCTGAAATTCGTCACTCGTTCATTCCGCGATGATTGTGTTGTTTTCAGCCACCGGTAGCTTGTGGGTGCTTTATATCCGCTACAATCAATTGTGAGTGCATGTCTACTTATATGAAATATACAATTATTCAAAACTTCTTAGGCTAGGCCCTTTTTTCTCAATTTCCGCCTGAATGACATGCCCAAAGTAAACTGCCTGTTGCTCAGGCCCTGAAACCAGGATATGCATATAATTGGAACCATTTGAAAGAAAACACTTTAAAGTGTGTAGACATGTTAAAATAATGTAGGAGAATATAACACAATAGATATGGTAGGAGGAAATCCAAAGAAAAACCAACCGGAATTTTTATTTTTTTGAGAGACCATGCTCTTACTTACTTACTTACTGGCTTTATTGTCCCCATGGGGACATTTTGCTACAGTGTCATGTACATGTTTAAAGTGGTGTTTAAATACAAAACCAAATTGTCAATACAACTTTCGTAACAGTTACATACCAATAATTTCTTTTTTTTAAAGACTAGTCTGCTGGCCTTACTGAGTCGATAGGAACATTAGCCCAAGCTATTTAGGAGGGATATCACACCTGGCACAAATTATTTTCTAGTTCTGTTTTTCTTGCTGAGGGGTGCCCTATACCTGCGCCCAGAGGGGAATAGTTCAAAGTCTGGGTACAGGGGGTGGCTTGGGTCTAAAATGAATTTGTGAGCCTTACAGATGGCAAGTATAAGGGCATACTCAATTCTAGCTCCCAGGATGCAATTCCTATGGCTTCCACAGGGTGTCAGCCGTCTATGTTCAAGGTTTGAGGCTTCCAAAGCGAATAAGAACTATCAGTTTTAGTACAGGGACACTGCCTTGGAAATTCGTGTTTGCACGCCATGAAGACAAGACACACCTGCTAAATTTGGTTTCCTATTGAACATTCTTCTTTCCATATGAAATATTATAGTTTGATTACATTTTAGGGTATCTGAGGAGTAAATAGAAACATATTTTGACTTGTTGATACAAAGTTTAGGGGTAGATTTTTGGAATATTTTTCTCTGCATGTTGAACGAGTGGATTACTCAAATCGATGGCACCAACTAAACAGACTTTTTGAGATATGAAGAAGGATTTTATCTAACAAAATGACACCACATGTTATAACTGGAACCCTTTGGATGACAAATCAGAGGAAGATTTTCAAAAAGTTAGTGAATATTTAATTGCTATTTGTGAGTTTATGAAACCTGTGCCGGTGGAAAAATATTTTGATGTGGGGCGCCATCCTCAAACAATCGCATAGCATCCTTTCGCTGTAAATCGGACAGTGCAGTTAGATTAACAAGAATTTAAGCTTTCAACCGATATAAGACACTTGTATGTACCTAAATGTTTAATATCCATAATTTTGATGATTATTTATTTGAATTGCGCACCCTCCAGTTTCATCGGAAGTTGTCCCGCTAGCGGAACGCCTAGCCTTAAGAAGTTTTTAAGAATACCTGAACTTAACCCTGACCTTAAAAATTCTGCCTCTGATTCCAAACATCAAAAACATCTTTATATCACTTGATTTTTACTCTCAACCATTGGAATAATAGGCAGATGCTTACGCCCATCTGCCATCCCCGTCCACAACACCCTTGCAAAACTAAAACCTCCTTTAAGGAAACGGCGCTCACTGTTGCCCCTAGTGGCCAGTTACCACGTCATCTCACGATGTCCTCAGACATGGATGGAAGTTCAAATACTGACTTGTATCACGGGTGACCTGGCTGATAATCACACAGTCACACTCAGTTGCCAACAACACTATCACCATGGTTACAAAAGCCTTAAAGAACAAATCCCTACACTAAAAACGAATCACTACAACATTCACACACAGACACGCATGCAAACACATACAACACACACACACACACACACACACACACACACACACACACACACTTCGCTCCACCAGATTACCCACTACTCTTATGTGGGCCCTTAACAGCAAATTAATCACTTTAATTGAAATAGTTGATTGCATTACTTCACGGCTCATCCCAGTTTAAGGGTGTCTGTGTGTGTGTGTGTGTGTGTGTGTGTGTGTGTGTGTGTGTGTGTGTGTGTGTGTTTGTCATTGTGCTACTGTGTGTGTGTGGTCATTAAAGCTGCAGTGAAAGTGCACTAAGATGTAATAAATTCATTAACCAGAGTGGCGGGTTGTGAAACATGGACATTTTTATCGAGTGTGGAGGTCTACACTCTTAAGAAGTACAGGCAGAACGTGAGCACACACACAGAGACTCTTTTGCTGGCTGTGGTCTGTCATAAGCGCCTGAGGGAGAGAGAGCTTGGTCATTAAAAACCTGAGAGAGATAACATCCCGACATCGTTAGCAAATACCACCAGCACACTGCTGCTAACTTTATTACCCCCGCTTTTAATACATTGTCACATTAATTCACTCTCACCACAGGCTGTGGGCATGGCAGCTAACATTCTCTCTACATCTCTCTCTAAATATCTCTCTCTCTCTAAATATCTCTCTCTCTCTAAATATCTCTCTCTCTCTAAATCTCTCTCTCTCTCTAAATCTCACTCTCTCTCTAAATCTCTCGCTCTCTCTCTACATCTCTCGTTCTCTCTCTAAATATATCTCTCCTCTCTCTCTACATCGCTCTCTCTCTAAAGATCTTGCTCTACATCTATTTCTCTAAATATGTATCTCTCTCTAAATATCTCCCTTCTCTCTCTCTCTCCACATCTTTCTCTCTCTAAATATCTCTCTCTACAGCTCTCTCTCTCTAAATATCTCTCTCTACAGCTCTCTCTCTCTCTAAATATCTCTCTCTACAGCTTTCTCTCTCTAAATATCTCTCTCTACAGCTCTCTCTCTCTAAATATCTCTCTCTACAGCTCTCTCTCTCTAAATATCTCTCTCCTCTCTTTCTACACACATCTCTCTACATCTCCCTCTAGATCTGTCTCTCTCTTGCTCTCTAAATATCTCTCTCCATCTCTCTCTCTCTAAATATCTCTCCTCTCTCTCTGTAAATATATATCTCTATATCTCACTCTGTCTAAATCTCACTCCTCTCTCTCTCTACATCTCTCTAGTCTCTCTCTCTAAATATCTCTCTACATTTCTCTCTTTTTCTAAATATTTCTCTCCACTCCTCTCTCTCTAAATATCTTTCTACATCTCTCTCTAAATATCTCTCGCTCTCTCCTCTCTCTCGCTCTCTCCTCCCTCTCTCTCTCTCCTCTCTCTCTCTACCTTTCTTCCTTTTCTGGAAAAAAATCAAGCAAAAGAGGGATTTAAAGTGGCTGTTAATAAATGGGCCCTTCCACCATGATTCTTCATCCTCCTGCTACAAGAACATCTATTATGTCTTAAGCCTGTGCTAATAGTCTGCTAGCACCCTAGATAATTAATAACCCTTCACTAGAAAGAGCAAAAGACAAGCTCAAGGACCTCATGTACACACACACACACACACACACACACACACACACACACACACACACACACACACACGAGTAGTGCTGTTGCGGTGAGGTCATGAGTCAAATTCCAGGTGACCGTTTAGTCACTATAATTAGGCTTCTCCAAACTCTGATGCTGCTGCTGGTCATTGGTAGCCTACCAAACATAGCACTCTATTGTCCCTCTAATCATTCTGACATCAATGCAAATGTAATCAAAAATCTAATCCAACACTTCATGAGAGCCCATGATCTCATGATGCGCAACATTTCTTTAGGTTATGCAATTGTGCGAGAAAACAGAGTGATGGCCTCTACTAAACAGAGGAGGCTCCCATCAGCTTTCTATAGGCTAGGTCTACTATATTTATTTCTCAATTTTCCTAATATTAAGCACATTGCTTATATTTACAACAGGAGGATAGCCTACCTGGCTGGCATGAAAATAAACCATGGGAAAAGCATCCTACATTCGCTATTTAAGTGCATAGATGACATATTTTTTCACGCTGCCCCTGTTTCGATACAAGTGCATGATAATGGTCCATTCTAAATCAAAACAAATTTCACACATATATTATTTAATATATGTAAAGACAAGATTAAATCAAGAATAATCTGATGGGTGACAATGTTAGCCTATCATTGTGAATTATATATTATCACCTGTGAATGATGCCCAGCATAAGAAACAATGCAACCTTTTCTAATCATAGTCGCATACCTCATATAGGTTAGCTAATAGGCCTATATGTTCTGATAAGGTTTGTATCACAACTAAAGTGGCCAAATAACTTCTTAAAATGAATCATATTAATCCACTTTGCAAGGGGTGTAGATCCTAACTGACATACAGTACATAACGCCGCGTCTGAGTTTCAAGTTTGGGGAAGATCATTTTCACCATAAAAAAATACATACAAAATTGCATTTGCGGTCACTTCTGATAATTGTCTTTTCCTGCTAATGGAACACTGGTGCTTATATCCTACTACCGTGTGCGCATTGCTGAGATTATAATGTCAAGAAATAGCCTAATCGTGCAGACAAAGAAGGCATCTCAGATGTGTATTATAAAACAGGGGGCAGGCAAACGGCAGATCAAAGGCAGGCAGAGGTCAGTAATACGAAGCAGAGTCAAACAGGTACAGAACGGCAGGCAGGCCCAGGGTCAGGGCAGGCAGAATGGTCAGAACTAGGAGGAGGGTGCGGAGCAACAGAACATGAACAGCGATGGGGAAAGGGACGATGAAACGGGAGGAAAGTTTACGGGACTCCACCCAGAAGGGCAGACCCCGAGGTGACAGCCATACCCTCTGGGTGAGAGACCAGTGGCCAGGCGGGGTAGGGTGTTGCGTGTGTATTTCACCCACACGTGTTGCTGGCTCCAGGTGGTGGGGTTGGCAGAGACGAGGCAATGAAGAGCTGTCTCTAGGACCTGATTGGCTCCGACTGCCCGTTAGACAGGGGGTGAAAACCAGAGGACAGGCTGGCCGACGACCAAATGAGAGTGCAGAACACCTACCAGAACCTTGGCTAAGGGTAACTTGGGAATGGGAATTAAATGGGCGGCTTTGGAAAATCTATCCACCACCGTAAGGATAGTGGTGTTGCCATCTGATGTAGGGAGACCATTGACAAAGTCCAGGGATATATGGGACCAAGGGCGGTGAGGAACAGGGAGTGGTTGAAGGAGGCCACCCGGAGCTTGCCATGCAGTCTTATTCTGAGCACACACAGTGCAGGCGGCTACGAACGCGAAGGCATCAGGAACCATGGTGGGCCACCAAAAACGTTGTTGTAAAAAGGCCAGGATCCAATGGGAGCCAGGAGGACAGGCAAGTCTGGAAAAAATGGGCCCATTCCAGGACCGAGGAACGGGACAAACATCCCATTAGCTGGTTTCCGCCCTGGAGTCCAGCTGGGAATGCTGCATCTCACTGACCTGGCTCTCAATACCCCAGATGAGTGCAGCCGCTAGACAAGAGGTAGGGAGGATGGTTTCGGGGTCCAACGGTGTAGCAGCGGGGCAATAGAGGCATGAGAGCGCATCAGGCTTCACATTCTTGGACCCTGGGCGGTAGGATATGGTAAAGATGAACCAAGTGAATAGCAGGGCCCATCGAGCTTGCCCAGAGTTGAGGCGCTTGTTAGTGCGGAGATATTCCAGGCTCTGATGATCAGTCCACACTAGGAATGGATGTTCTGCCTCCTCTAACTAGTGCATCCACAACGCCGTCTTCACTGTGAGTAGTTCTCAATTTCCCACATCATAAGTCCTCTCAGTGGTGATAAGATGATGGGGTCCTCCACTACAAACTGACAGGATGGGTTCCGGATGGATTAAGATGGGGGCTGTGGTGAATTGATGCTTGAGGTCCAAGAACACCCGGTCAGCAGCTGGAGACCACATGAATGGAACCTTGGGAGATGTGAGTGCTGAAAGGGTGGAAGCCATGGTGCTGTAACCCCGGATGAAACAGCGGTAGAAAATACCAAACCCCAGGAAGCATTGCAGCTGCACTCTGGATGTGGTTTGAGGCCAATCCACCACCACTCTCACCTTGTCAGGATCCATCTGCATATTAACTGCAGTGATGATGTATCCTAGGAAGGAGATGGTGGAGCGATGGAATTCACGTTTCTCAGCTTTAACAAAAAACGGGTTCTCCAGGAGACACTGGAGAACAGGTTGGACGTGCAGGACATACTCCTGTGCTGAGTAGGAAAAGACGAGGATGTTATTTAACCTGTTTGGGCTAGGGGGCAGTATTGAGAATTTTGGAAAAAATATGTGCCCATTTTTAACTGCCTCCTACACCAACTCAGAAGCTAGAATATGCATATTATTGTTCAGGTTTGGATAGAAAACACTCTGAATTTTCTAAAACTGTTTGAATGGTGTCTGTGAGTATAACAGAACTCCTATGGCAGGCAAAAACCTGACAATGTTTCATGCAGGAAGTACCCTGTCTGACAAGGAGTCGTGCGTCTTGCATCTGTTTATTGAAAAGTAAGGATCTTAGCTGTAACGTGACAATTCCCAGGGCTCCGATAGGCTCTCAGAACCCGGGAAATACCTGAAGGTTGACGAGGCAGCCTCAGGCTGAAACACATTATCGCCTTTGGTAAGTGGCGGATCAGAGGACCTTTGAATGAGGCGCGTGCACGATTCGCTCCTGAGGAGAAATTTAATTCGGCTGTTTAGGCTCAATGCATATTCCCGGTCGGAATATTATCGCTTTTCTACGAGATAAATGGCATAAAAATTGGTTTTAAACAGCGGTTGACATGCTTCGAAGTACGGTAATGGAATATTTAGACATTTTTTGTCACGCCAATGCGTCATGCGCGAGACCGTGATGTAGCATTCTGATAGTGTCTAGAACTCACGAACAAAACGTCGCTGTTTGGATATAACGATGGATTATTTGGGACCAAACCAACATTTGTTATTGAAGTAGAAGTCCTGGCAGTGTATTCTGACGAAGAACAAGCAAGGTAAGAACATTTTTCTTATAGGAAATGTGATTTTGGTGGAGGCTGACCTGGGTGGGTGTCTAAATAGCTAGCCCTGTGATGCAGTGCTATGTACTTAGATTATTGCAAAATGTGCTTCATCCGAAAAGCTATTTTGAAATCGGACATATCGAGTGCATAGAGGAGTAATGTATCTATAATTCTTAAAATAATTGTTATGCTTTTTGTGAACGTTTATCGTGAGTAATTTAGCAAACTGTTAGTAAATTCCCCGGAAGTTTGCGGGGGTTATGCTTTTTCTGAACGTCACATGCTAATGTAAAAAGCTGTTTTTTGATATAAATATGAACTTGATTGAACAGACATGCATGTATTGTATAACACAATGTCCTAGGTGTGTCATCTGATGAAGATCATAAAAGGTTAGTGCTGCATTTAGCTGTGGTTTGGGTTTATGTGACATGATATGCTAGCTTGAAAAATGGGTGTCTGATTATTTCTGGCTGGGCACTCTGCTGACATAATCTAATGTTTTGCTTTCGTTGTAAAGCCTTTTTGAAATCGGACAGTGTGGTTAGATTAACGAGATTCTTGTCTTTAAATAGCTGTAAAATAGTCATATGTTTGAGAAATTGAAGTAATAGTATTTCTAACGATTCAAAAATCGCACCACTGGATTTCAGTGGCTGTTACGTAGGTGGGACGAGTTCGTCCCACATGCGCCAGAGAGGTTAACCTGTTAGGGCTAGGGGGCAGTATTTACACGGCCGGATAAAAAATGTACCCGATTTAATCTGGTTACTACTCCTGCCCAGTAACTAGAATATGCATATAATTATTGGCTTTGGATAGAAAACACCCTAAAGTTTCTAAAACTGTTTGATTGGTGTATGTGAGTATAACAGAACTCATATGGCAGGCAAAAACCTGAGAAGATTTCATGCAGGAAGTGGCCTGTCTGACAAGGTGTTGTTGTTCTTGCCTCTGTTTATTGAAGACTCAGGATCTTAGCTGTAACATGACACTTCCTACGGCTCCCATAGGCTCTCAGAGCCCGGGAAAAAGCTGAACGATATCGAGGTAGCCTCTGGCTACATTATCGCCTTTGCCAAGTGGCCGATCAGAGGACAAAGGGCTTAGGCGCGTGCCCGAGTCGACCCAGTGATTTATTTTCTTTCGTCTGTTTACCAAATTGCAGATTCCTGGTCGCAATATTATCGCTTTTTTACGAGAAAAATTGCATAAAAATGTATTTTAAACAGCGGTTGACATGCTTCGAAGTACGGTAATGAAATATTTAGAAATCTTTTGTCACGAAATGCGCCGTGCGCTTGACCCTTATTTACCATTCGGATAGTGTCTTGAACGCACGAACAAAACGCCGCTGTTGGAACATAACTATGGATTATTTGGGACCAAACCAACATTTGTTATTGAAGTAGAAGTCCTGGGAGTGCATTCTGATGAAGAACACCAAAGGTAATCAAACTTTTCTAATAGTAAATCGGAGTTTGGTGAAGGCTAAACTTGCTGGGTGTCTAAATAGCTAGCCCTGTGATGCCGGGCTATCTACTTAGAATATTGCAAAATGTTTGAAAATCGGACATATCGAGTGCATAGTTCTGTATCTATAATTCTTAAAATAATTGTTATGCTTTTTGTGAACGTTTATCGTGAGTAATTTAGTAAATTGTTAGTAAATTCGCCGGAAGTTTGCGGGGGGTATGCTAGTTCTGAACGTCACATGCTAATGTAAAAAGCTGGTTTTTGATATATATATGAACTTGATTGAACAAAACATGCATGTATTGTATAACATAATGTCCTAGGTGTGTCATCTGATGAAGATCATCAAAGGTTAGTGCTGCATTTAGCTGTCTTCTGGGTTTTTGTGACATTATATGCTAGCTTGAAAAATGGGTGTCTGATTATTTCTGGCTGGGTACTCTGCTGACATAATCTAATGTTTTGCTTATGTTGTAAAGCCTTTTTGAAATCGGACAGTGTGGTTAGATTAACGAGAGTCTTGTCTTTAAAATGCTGTAAAATAGTCATATGTTTGAGAAATTGAAGTAATAGCATTTCTAAGGTATTTGAATATCGCGCCACAGGATTCAACTGGCTGTTACGTAGGTGGGACGATTTGGTGCCACCTGCCCTAGAGAGGTTAACCTTTATTTAACTAGGCAAGTCAGTTAAGAATGAATTCTTATTTACAATGACAGCCTACACGTTATCAAGGTAGACAAACACAAACCATTTTGACATGTCACCGAAAACATTGGTAACCAGGGCCTGGAACACTGCTGGAGCGTTGGTCAGTCCGAATGGCATCACAAGGTATTCATAGTGCCCGCCAGACGTGTTAAAGGCTGTCTTCCACTTGTCTCCTTCCCCTATCCGCATCAGATGGTAGGCATTCTGAAAGGCCCAACTTCGAGAAGATCGTAGCCCCCTGAAGGAGATTTTTTAACAGTGATGTCATTAAGGCCCTGGAAGTTGATACACGGGCAGTGGGGGAGACAGATGGACGGATACAACCTGTAGCCAGGGAGTCCTCAATGTACCCTTCCATCGCTGTGGTCTCCGGACCCAACAGGGAATAAAGCCGCCCCCGAGGTGGTGTAGTGCCCGGGAGAAGGTTGATAACGCAGTCATAGGGCCGATGCGGAAGAAGCGCTGTGACCTGGGCCTTATTGAAAACCTCCCGGAGATCCTGGTACACCACAGGAATGGTAGAGAGGTCAGAGGCTTTTCCCAAACCTGCAGGAAGATGTCCCGGGACAGGCTGCGCCGACTGTCCCATCCCGGGACAGGCTGCGCCGACAGGCTGTGCCGACTTACAATGTTATACTATGGCTATATTGCTGCTGTTATGGCACACTGTGGTGTTTCACCTAATAGATATGGGAGTTTATCAAAATTGGACTTGCTTTGGAATTCTTTGTGGGTCTGTGTAATCTGAGGGAAATATGTATCCCTAATATTGTCATACATTTGGCAGGAGGTTAGGAAGTGCAGCTCAGTTTCCACCTCATTTTGTGGGCAGTGTGCACATAGCCTGTTTTCTCTTGAGAGCCAGGTTTGCCTACGGAGACCTTTCTCAATAGCAAGGCTGTACTCACTGAGTCTGTACATAGGCAAAGCTTTCCTTAATTTTGGGTCAGGTATTCTGCCACAGTAGACTCTCTGTTCAGAGCCAACTAGCATTCTAGTTTGCTCTGTTTTTTAATCTTTTTTTAATCTTTTTGTTTTCTCATGATTTGGTTGGGTCTAATTGTGTTGCTGTTCTGGGGCA
Source organism: Salmo trutta (assembly GCF_901001165.1). NCBI lineage: Eukaryota > Metazoa > Chordata > Actinopteri > Salmoniformes > Salmonidae > Salmo > Salmo trutta. The sequence continues at coordinate 11,284,996 of NC_042992.1, read as the reverse complement.
CTATGGGGTCTGTATGTTTGTGAACAGAACCCCATAACAAGCTTGCTTAGGGGACTCTTCTCCAGGTTCATCTCTCTGTTTGGTGATGGCTTTGTTGTGGAAGGTTTGGGAATCACTTACTTTTAGGTGGTAGTAGAATTTAACGTCTCTTTTCCGGATTTTGATAATTATCAGCCTAATTCTGCTCTGCATGCATTATTTGGCATGCGGAGTCTCATTTTGGTCTTTGTCTCATTTTGTGAATTCTTGATTGGGGAGCGGACTCCAGGCCTCACAACCATGAAGGGCAATGGGTTCTAAAGTATTTTTTGCCAGATTCGAAATAGGATGTCAAATTTCATGATCCTTTAATGGTGTAAAAGGCCCTATTTGCCTTGTCTCTCAGATCGTTCACAGCTTTGTGGAATTTACCTTTGGCGCTGATGTTTAGGCTGAGGTACAGTGCATTCGAAAAGTATTCAGAGCCCTTGACTTTTTACACATTTTTTTACATTACAGCCTTATTGTAAATTGAATTAAAGTCATTGTTTTCCTCATCAATCTGCACAAAATACCCCATAATGACAAAGCGAAGACAGGTTTTTAGAATTTTTGCAAATGAATAAGAAATGACAAACAGAAATACCTTGTCTACATAACTATTCAGACCATTTGCTATGAGACTCGAATTTGAGCTCGGTTGCATCCTGTTTCCATTGATCATCCTTGAGATTTTTCTACAACTTCATTGGAGTCCACCTGTGGTAAATTCAATTGATTGGACATGATTTGGAAAGACATACAGCTGTTTCTATAAGGTCCCAAAGTTCAAAATGCATGGCAGAGCAAATACCAAGCCATGAGGTCGAAGGAATTGTCCATAGAGCTCTGAGATAGGATTGTGTCGAGGCACAGATTTGGGGAAGTGTACCAAAAAATGTCTGCAGCATTAAATGTCCCCAAGAACACAGTGGCCTCCATCATTCTTAAACTGAAGAAGTTTGGACCACAAAGACTCTTCCTAGAGCTGGTCGCCCGGTCAAACTGACCAATCAGGGGAGAAGTGCCTTGGTCAGGGAGGTGACCAAAAACCCAATGGTCACTCTGATAGAGCTCCAGAGTTCCTCTGTGGAGATGGGAGAACTTTCCAGAAAGACAACCATCTCTGCAACACCACCAATCAGGCCTTCATAGTAGAGTGGCCAGATGGAAGCCACTCCTGAGTAAAAGGCACACGATAGCTCGCTTGGAGTTTGTAAAAGGCACCTAAAGGACTTTCAGATCATGAGAAACAAGATTCTATGTTTTGATGAAATGCCAAGAGTCACATCTGCAGGAAACCTGGCACCATCCCTACGGTAAAGCATGGTGATGGCAGCATCATGCTGTGGGGATGTTTTTCAGCGGCAGGGACTGAGACACTAGTCAGGATCGAGGGAAAGATGAAGAGAACAAAGGACAGAGAGATCCTTGATGAAAACTTGCTAAAAAGTGGTCAGGACCTTAGACTGGGGTGAAGTTTCATCTTCCAACAGGATAACAAACCTAAGCACACAGTCAAGACAATGGCTTCAGGACAAGTCTCTGGATGTCCTTGAGTGGCCCAGGCAGAGCCGGGACATGAACCCGATCGAACATCTCTGGAGAGACCTAAAAATTGCTGTACAGCAACACTCCTCATGCAACCTGACATAACTTGAGAGGATCCGCAGAGAAGAATGGGAGAAACTCCCCAAATACAGATGTGCCAAGCGTGTAGCATCATACCCAAGACGTCTTGAGGCTGTAATCGCTGCCAAAGGTGCTTCAACAAAGTACTGAGTAAAGCGTCTGAATACTTATTTCCGTTTTATATTTTTAGGATATTCTCAAAGTTTTTACTTTGTCATTATGGGGTATTGTATGCAAATTATTCAATTTTAGAATAATGCTGTAACTTAACAACATTTCGATAAAGTGGATAAAGTCAAGGGGTCTGAATACTGTATGTATAGTTTGTGTGCTCTAGGACAGGTATTCCCAAACTGGGGTACGCGCAATGCCATCGGGGATACGGCAAATATATATATATATTTATTTTTTTAAATTGCACATTTTCAAAGAGTACATTTGTATTTTCCAAAGGGGCTATACATTTGGGTGAGGTTTTTTCCCACCTGAGTAGCCTCGTTTCACTGCCAAAAATAAAATTAAATAATCTTTCAGTGAAATAACAACACAATATCAAATACAGGTAGTCAAATAATTCACATCCAATCACAATAACCGTTACTCTCTACCGGGAAACCTTCACTCTTGAGCAGACATTTAGAAATGAAACATGACAATTTGAAAAATAAGCCATGGGAGTTTTTTGAGTTAGAATAAAGACGCCTTTCAAGTAGTACGACATGTATAAAAGCAACAGATACCATTAATAAGAAGGGGCTAGAAGCGTCTTATACGGTGAGCTACCATATAGGCTAGGACAGGCAAGCCCCATACTATTGTGGAGGACTTAATTCTTCCTGTTGCCATAGATATGGCTGGGACAATGCTGGGGGAAGAGGCCAATAAAACTATACAGACAATTACTTCATCTGTAACGCCCTGGCCATAGAGAGGGGTTTTTGTTCTTTATTTTGGTTAGGCCAGGGTGTTACATTGGGTGGGCGTTCTATGTTCCTTTTTCTATGTTTTTGTATTTCTTTGTTTTGGGCCGTGTGTGGCTCCCTATCAGGCACAGCTGAAGTTCGTTGTTGCTGATTGGGAGTCACACATAAGGAGCATGTTTTTCCTTTGGGTTTTGTGGGTAATTGTTTCTGTTCAGTGTGTTTTCTGACAGGACTGTTTCTGGTCGTTTTTGTTTCGTTTTTGTAAAGTGTTCTCTTTTTGAATTAAAATTCTAATGATGAACACATCCTCTGCTGCACCTTGGTCTAATTCTGACGACGGCCGTTACATCATCAAACAACACTGTTTCACAACGCATCAGTGACGTGTCAGGAGATGTTTTGAAACAATTACTGCTTCTCATACAAGCCAGTGAATTAAATGCGTTACAGCTGGATGAGTCAACAGACACGGCGGGCCTGACACAGCTCCTGGTATATGTCCATTACATTTATTGGGGGTCAATTAAGGAAGACATCCTCTTCTGCAAACCACTGGAAACCAGGACAACAGGAGAGGATATTTTTAAAGTACTGGATAGCTTTGTGAAATCAAATGGACTTGTGGTCAAGATGTGTTGTTATCTGTACTGATGGAATAAAATCCATGACAGGGAGACATAGTGGAGTGGTAACGAGGTAACGAGCGTGCAAGCAGTTGCTCCCGACGCCACTTGGGTACACTGCAGCATCCACCGAGAGGCTCTTGCTGCCAAGGGAATGCCTGACAGCTTGAAATGTGTTTTGGACACTACAGTGAAAATGGTTAACTTTGTTAAAGCAAGGCCCCTGAACTCTCGTGTATTTTCTGCATTATGCAATGATATGGGCAGTGACCATGTAGCGCTTTTACAGCATACAGAAGGGCACTGGTTATCAAGGGGAAAGGTATTGACCAGTTTTTTTTATTGAGCGATGAGTTTAAAGTTTTCTTTACTGACCATAATGTTCACTTGCCTGACTGCTTGCATGATGACGAGTTTCTCACACGACTGGCCTATCTGGGTGATGTTTTTTCTCGCCAGAATGATCTGAATATAGTATCACAGGGATTCTCCGCAACTATATTCAATGTGTGAGACAAAATTGAGGCTATTATTAAGAAGTTGGAGCTCTTTTCTGTCTGCATTAACAAGAACAACACACAGATCTTTCCATCATTCTATGATTTTTTTGTGTGCAAATGAACTTAAGCTTACAGACAATGCCAAATGTGATATAGCGAAGCACCTGAGTGAGCTGGGTGCGCAATTACGCAGGTACTTTCCCAAAACAGATGAAACAAACAACTGGATTCGTTATCCCTTTCATGCCCTGCCTCCAGTCCACTTACCGATATCTGAACACGAGATCCTCATCGAAATTGCAACAAGCGGTTCAGTGAAAATTGGACTTAAGCCACTGCCAGATTTATGGATAGGGCTGCGCTCAGAGTTTCTTGCCTTGGCAAATCTCGCTGTGAAGACACTGATGCCCTTTGCAACCACGTACCTATGTGAGAGTGGATTCTCAGCCCTCACCAGCATGAAAACTAAATACAGGCACAGACTGTGTGTGGAAAATGATTTACGACTGAGACTCTCCAATACAACCCAACATTGCAGAGTTATGTGCATCCTTTCAAGCATACCCTTCTCATTAACCTGTGGTGAGTTATTCACAATTTTTGATGAACAAATAAGGTTTTCTATGTAAGATGACTAAATAAGGAGCAGAATTATTGATTATTATTGTATTATTATTTGTCCCCTGGTCTTATAAGAGCTCGTTGACACTTCCCACGAGCCGGGTTGTAACAAAAACTCACACTCATTCTTATGTTTAATAAATGTATCATATAGTGTGTGTGGCAGGCTTACAATGATGTCAAAAAACAACATTTGATAGTGTGCTGACCGTGGTGCTAGAGAGGGTACGCAGCTGGAGGTTGGATGTTTGAAGGGGCACGGGACTATAAAAAGTTTGGGAACCACTGCTCTAGGGCAACAATGTTGAGATGGAATTTGTATTTGTGGTCCAAATACACACATTATTTGTGTATTTGGCCCAGGTCTGACAGATTCTGTGCAGAAGATCTAGGTGCTGCTCCTTGGTTGGGAACAGAAGCACCAGATCATGAGCAAATAGAAGACATTTGACTTCAGATTCTAGTATGGTGAGGCCAGGTGCTGCTGACTGTTCTAGTGCCTTCGCCAATTAATTGATGTATATGTTGAAGAGGGTGGAGCTTAAGCTTCATCACTGTCACGCCCCACACCCCTGTGGAAAGATATTTGTGTGTTTTTTGTCAATTTTTGCACCACACTTGTTGTTTGTGTACATGGATTTTAAAATGTTGTATGTTTTTCTCCTTCACTTTCCAACCGGACACTCTCACATACATTATTGTGCCTCTGTTATTAGCTGTGAGATTGTCTTCACCGTTGGGTTGGCTGTGTCTGAGGCCAGATAAATACACCTCTCACAGGCACCCTTATCACCCTGAACCGCACTAGCTCTATTTCCCCCTGACAACTACCTTTAGAGATAACTAATAGCCCCGCTAGCCACATTTAATTGGAAATCTATGGCTGCATTTATTTTAGAGCAGAGCTGACAAGCGCGATCCTCCGCTTTTATGTATTATAAAACTGCACACAATCACTAAAGGCAAGACAGCAGCAGATATTTCATGGACAATACCTATATCAATACACAGATAGGCAGAGGGAGGAGAAGGTTAGAAGAGGACTTTTGTGTGTGTCTGTCTGTCTGTCTAAGAGAAGGGCTTTATGAGTGTCTGTCATATCTCCTCAAGACAAAGTGAATGATGTAGTTCTGTACATGAGCTGTTCTTGTCTTTTAATGTTCTGTGTTATGTCATGTTTCATGTTTTGTGTGGAACTTTCGCAACAGCTAATGGGGGTCCTAATAAAATATAAAATACCAAATCATACCATACCTTTACATTCCTCAGAGCATTATCACTTGAGTATGCTGTTGTTGGACTGTGTTCAAAATGATAGATTATACACTCTAGAAGTAAGTAAAACATGCTTGAATGTGGACTACAACCTGTGTGCATTGGCAAAGGGTAAGAAAAGGGATAGGGGGATAACTAGTCAGCTGTACAACTACAACTGAACGCCTTCAGCTGAAATGTGTCTTCCGCATTTAACCCAACCCTTCTGAATCAGAGAGGTGCGGACGGCTGCCTTATTCGGCATCCACATCTTCGGTGGCCTGTCAGCTAGACATACCTTACCATGTCAGCTAGACATACATTACCATGTCAGCTAGACATGCATTACCATGTCAGCTAGACATGCATTACCATGTCAGCTAGACATGCATTACCATGTCAGCTAGACATGCATTACCATGTCAGCTAGACATGCATTACCATGTCAGCTAGACATACATTACCATGTCAGCTAGACATACATTACCATGTCAGCTAGACATACATTACCATGTCAGCTAGACATACATTACCATGTCAGCTAGACATACATTACCATGTCAGCTAGACATACATTACCATGTCAGCTAGACATACATTACCATGTCAGCTAGACATACATTACCATGTCAGCTAGACATACATTACCATGTCAGCTAGACATACATTACCATGTCAGCTAGACATACATTACCATGTCAGCTAGACATACATTACCATGTCAGCTAGACATACATTACCATGTCAGCTAGACATACATTACCAGTAAGCATGGTCAAATTACAGACTGGGAAAGGGCCCATTTATAATAAGTTACCATATTAAAAACTGCAAACATTTTCCTCCAGCCTATGGTAAAATGTGTAGAATTGCAGGAAACTAGCTGTAAAACTGGGGGGTGAGGGGGGGGGGGGGGTTATGAATGTGGGTACTCAGACCAACAAGCTACTGCAGACCCTCATGATGAGTTCCTGTAAACATTGCTTCAATCTGAGTGTATTATGGGTACATCTCAAATGACAACTCATTCCCTCTGGGCACTATATGGGGAAAAGATTGAATTTTGAGACAGAGACAGTATATTTCTAGTGTCTTTTGGGGTCTCCATGATAATTGCAGACACCACCGCCAAGTAGGGTATGTCTCCTAGGATCAGCCTGTATGTGCCCCAAATGGCAACCCACAGGCTCTGGTTAAAAGTAGCGCACTACATAGGGAACAGGTTTGATGGCAAGTGGCACCAACTATCCCCTGATTTCTTTGTAGTATGTAGTGGTGAGAAGAGGAGACTGAGAGATCTCTTTAGTATGTAGAGGTGAGAAGAGGAGGCTGAGAGATCTCTGTAGTATGTAGTGGGGAGACGAGGAGGCTGAGAGATCACTGTACTATGTAGTGGTGAGACGAGGAGGATGAGAGATCTCTGTAGTTTGTAGCGGTAAGAAGAGGAGGCTGAGAGATCTCTATAGTATGTAGTGGTGAGAAGAGGAGGCTGAGAGATCTCTGTAGTATGTAGTGGTGAAAAGAGGAGGCTGAGAGATCTCTGTAGTATGTAGTGGGGAGAAGAGGAGGCTGAGAGATCTCTGTAGTATGTAGTGGTGAAAAGAGGAGGCTGAGAGATCTCTGTAGTATGTAGCGGTGAAAAGAGGAGGCTGAGAGATCTCTGTTGTATGTAGTGGGGAGACGAGGAGGTTGAGAGATCGCTATAGCATGTAGTGGGGAGAAGAGGAGGCTTCACTTTAGAGAAATGCATAATGTTATGGAGATCATGTATAAAATGAGGGAGTTGTGTGTGTGTGTGTATGTGTGTGTGTGTGTGTGTGTGTGTGTGTACTATACTTCTGTGTGTGTTCCAAATTTATACCCCCCTGATAAAGCCAAACAAGGTCACATTGCCTGTATCTATGTTCAGAAAAGTTCTCCTATGGTTGTCTGGGGCCCAACTTTCTGATTTAATGCCTTGTGCTTAGGGGACAGTTTGTTTGTGTGTGTGTGTGTGTGTGTGTGTGTGTGTGTGTGTGTGTGTGTGTGTGTGTGTGTGTGTGTGTGTGTGTGTGTGTGTGTGTGCGTGCATGTGTGTGTGTGATTTAAAGCTGTGTGGTTAGGGGCCAATGAATCAGTGGTAGCTGTCACCACGAGGAAGGCTTATGTATGTGTTCTCCTCTCCCTGGGAGAAACCAGCAGGGACAAAAAGCTTACCTTCATTATGGGCGAGGTAAAGGGCCCCCTCCATCCATCTCTCCCTCTCTCCCCTCCTCTCCTCCTGTCTCATCTCTCCCTCTCTCCACTCCTCTCTATCTAAGATTATTATAGTTCTGTAGACGTAGATAGTAGATAAACACACACACAAGGCACAATTGCGCAAAGACAAAGAAAAAAATGTTCTGCCGAAAACAAGATGTTGTGCCGTTGAGTGAGAAATGAGATAGAGAGTGCTTCATTAGATAAATCTCTTAGTAGTTGTTCGGTCGGTGATATGGGGATTTGTTTGACTCGCACACCCAAAGTAACTGCCTTTTGAGAATAAATTTAAGTTTCTTCAATTGAATTATGCTAATCAAATTTGTTCAAAACAGAAAGATGACAAAATGCATGGATTAAACCTAAAGAATGTTAGACATTTTTGTTTCATTGTCATGGAGGACAATAATATATATTTTTTAATTATACTTCAACCACCTCCAGAAATCCTCCAGAAAACAAAAACATTGTCATAATTTCACAGTCTCATAGCCATGCTTCGCCTTCAATTCCACCTCAGCCAACAACCAGTCACAGAGGTCACACTTCTCAGCGAGTCTCAACATCCCGCAACCTCATTGGATGACCCTTTAACGAGCCCTCTTTATTCTAACACACGATTCGTCAAAACATTCAAAAGCATCGTCTGATCCTGCTCTGCTCATCTCCTAGTGGGACGGATTGACCGTGAGTGATGAATTAGCATAGTAATTGATAATTACTAAAAGATTAGCAGGGCCATTGTTCTCTCTGACGGCTCTCTGTGTTCTCCCTCAGATTTAGGTCAGCCAAAAGGAGAAGTATAATTGAGTGCCTTGTGGCTTATTTAACGAACTAACACTAATTACAGCAGAATGAATGTAGATGGAGAAGAGTGGGAGGCCCCACATTATGTTGTGATTGTCAGAGCAAGTGTTATCAGGGGCGCTCACCTGGTCTGTATGGAAATCGCTTCATCTAGAATCTAGAACATTGGCACTCTTACACATTTTGTGCTGGCACACACACACACACACACACACACACAACCCAGTGTGTTTCAAGTCATGGGGCATGTCCTAATTTTGAAGGGGAGATGTTTAGAGTTGCTTCTAAATTCACCCGTAGCCCATCTCTGAATCCATCTTCGATCCATCTCTAAATCCATCTTCAATCCATCTCTGAATCGATCTGTCCAGTGGTGGTTTTGAGTAATGATTCCTCATCGCCTTTAATCAATCTGTCATTTTCTTCTTCTGTCCAGTCTGTCAGCATCTATTGTTTGTCAGCTAATTTGACAATAGCACACTATCAATCAAACAACTGACAGAAAATCCTCTGTGTTTAATGACAAGTAAACAATTCCATCACATCAACACACACAGCTTTACACCACAACAAAAAGGAAGACAAAAAAAGAGAGACAAAAAGCAGAGAAAGAAGGAAGGAAGGATTACAGGTGTTTGTCAACTGAGGGCAGTGGGGCATCTGTTCTTTTTTTGTTCTTTGTTTCTTGTCTTCTAAATTTGAACATGTGTTCTCTTCATCTGCCCTGCCTCCTCCTCCTTCCTGTCCAGAGGAATGAGAATCATCCGTGAACACGTCCTGTGTTGGACACATTAGCATTTCAAAGCCCTCTCCTTAATGGCTATAATTCCATGAAAAGCAATTATTAAATGAACATTCGTAAGTGCTGACAAGGACAAAGATACAGTTAAAAAAAGAAGAGTTGCCTGCATTGGTAATGAAGAGAAGAGAAGGAAGGGCGAAAGGGATCAAAGGTACGGAAATGTCTTTGGTAAAAGTGATGGAACCATGAGGGGCCTCTACAGAAGGCGGAGAAGAAGGGAGGGAGGCAATTCCCACCATTGGGTGAGAGACTGGGGAGAGAGAAGAACACATAAATAGGAGCTGGGGGGGAGAGGAACCTATTAATAGGATCTGGGGGAGAGAAAAACCGATAAATAGGATGTGGGGGAGAGAGGAACCTTTAAATAGGATGTGGGGGAGAGAGGAACCTATAAATAGGATGTGGGGGAGAGAGGAACCTATAAATAGGATCTGGGGGAGAGAGGAACCTATAAATAGGATCTGGGGGAGAGAGGAACCTATAAATAGGATCTGGGGGAGAGAGGAACCTATAAATAGGATCTGGGGGAGAGATGAACTTGTAAATTGGATCTTGGGTAGAGAAGAAGCTGGGGGAAAGAGGAACCTATATATAAGGTCTGAGAGGACAGTGGAACGTATAAATACAATATGGGGAGAGAAGAATCTATAAACAGGGTCTGAGCAGAGAGATGAACCTGTAAATGCAATCTGGGGGAGAGAGGAACAAATCAATACAATCTGGGGGAGAGAGGAACCTATAAATACAATCTGGGGGAGAGAGGAACATATAAAAAGGGTCAGAAGGGAGAGAGGAACCAATCAATACAATCTGGGGGAGAAAGGAACCTATAAATACATTCTGGGGGGAGAGAGGAACCTATAAATACAATCTGACAGAACTTGTAAATTGGATCTTGGGTAGAGAAGAAGCTGGGTGAAAGAGGAACCTATATATAAGGTCTGAGAGGACAGTGGAACGTATAAATACAATATGGGGGAGAAAGGAACCTATAAATGCAATCTGGGGAAGAGAAGAACCTATAAATACAATCTGACAGGAGAGAGGAACCTATAAATAGGATCTGGGGAAGAGAGGAACCTATAAATAGGATCTGACAGGAGAGAGGAACCTATAAATAGGATCTGACAGGAGAGAGGAACCTATAAATACAATCTGGGAGAGGAGAGGAACCTATAAATACAATCTGGGAGGAAAGAGGAACCTATAAATACAATCTGGGAGGAAAGAGGAACCTATAAATACAATCTGACAGGAGAGGGGAACCTATAAATAGAATCTGGGGAAGAGAGGAACCTATAAATAGGATCTGACAGGAGAGAGGAACCTATAAATACAATCTGGGAGGAGAGAGGAACCTATAAATACAATCTGGGAGGAGAGAGGAACCTATAAATACAATCTGGGAGGAAAGAGGAACCTACAAATACAATCTGACAGGAGAGAGGAACCTACAAATACAATCTGGGAGGAGAGACGAACCTACAAATATAATCTGGGAGGAGAAAGGAACCAACAAATACAATCTGGGAGTAGCGAGGAACCTGCAAATAGGATCTGGGGGAGAGAGGAACCTACAAATACAATCTGACAGGAGAGAGGAACCTACAAATACAATCTGGGAGGAGAAAGGAACCTACAAATACAATCTGACAGGAGAGAGGAACCTACAAATATAATCTGGGAGGAGAGAGGAACCAACAAATACAATCTGGGAGGAGAGAGGAACCTACAAATATAATCTGGGAGGAGAGACGAACCTACAAATATAATCTGGGAGGAGAGAGGAACCAACAATTACAATCTGAGAGGAGAGAGGAACCTACAAATAGGATCTGGGGGAGAGAGGAACCTACAAATACAATCTGACAGGAGAGAGGAACCTACAAATACAATCTGGGAGGAGAGAGGAACCTACAAATAGGATCTGGGAGGAGAGAGGAACCTACAAATACAATCTGGGAGTAGTGAGGAACCTACAAATACAATCTGGGAGAAGGGACGAACCTACAAATACAATCTGGGAGGAGTGAGGAACCTACAAATACAATCTGGGAGGAGAGAGGAACCTACAAATAGGATCTGACAGGAGAGAGGAACCTACAAATACAATCTGGGTGGAGAGAGGAACCTACAAATACAATCTGGGAGGAGAGACGAACCTACAAATACAATCTGAGAGGAGAGAGGAACCTACAAATACAATCTGGGAGGAAAGAGGAACCTACAAATACAATCTGGGAGGAGTGAGGAACCTACAAATACAATCTGGGAGGAGTGAGGAACCTACAAATACAATCTGGGAGGAGAGACGAACCTACAAATATAATCTGGGAGGAGGGAGGAACCTACAAATACAATCTGGGAGGAGAGAGGAACCTACAAATACAATCTGGGAGGAGAGACGAACCTATAAATAGGATCTGGGGGAGAGAGGAACCTACAAATACAATCTGGGAGGAGACGACGAACCTACAAATATAATCTGGGAGGAGAAAGGAACCAACAAATACAATCTGGGAGTAGAGAGGAACCTACAAATAGGATCTGGGAGGAGAGAGGAACCTACAAATACAATCTGGGAGGAGTGAGGAACCTACAAATACAATCTGGGAGTAGAGAGGAACCTACAAATAGGATCTGGGAGGAGAGAGGAACCTACAAATACAATCTGACAGGAGAGAGGAACCTACAAATACAATCTGGGAGGAGAAAGGAACCTACAAATACAATCTGACAGGAGAGAGGAATCTACAAATATAATCTGGGAGGAGAGAGGAACCTACAAATACAATCTGGGAGGAGAGAGGAACCTACAAATATAATCTGGGAGGAGAGACGAACCTACAAATATAATCTGGGAGGAGAGAGGAACCAACAAATACAATCTGGGAGGAGAGAGGAACCTACAAATAGGATCTGGGGGAGAGAGGAACCTACAAATACAATCTGACAGGAGAGAGGAACCTACAAATACAATCTGGGAGGAGAGAGGAACCTACAAATAGGATCTGGGAGGAGAGAGGAACCTACAAATACAATCTGGGAGGAGAGAGGAACCTACAAATACAATCTGGGAGGAGGGACGAACCTACAAATACAATCTGGGAGGAGGGACGAACCTACAAATAGGATCTGGGGGAGAGAGGAACCTACAAATACAATCTGACAGGAGAGAGGATCCTACAAATACAATCTGACAGGAGGGACGAACCTACAAATACAATCTGGGTGGAGAGAGGAACCTACAAATACAATCTGACAGGAGAGAGGAACCTATAAATAGGATCTGACAGGAGAGAGGAACCTATAAATAGGATCTGGGGGGAGAGAGGAACCTACAAATAGGATCTGGGGGAGAGAGGAACCTATAAATAGGATCTGGGGGAGAGAGGAACCTATAAATAGGGTCTGGGGGAGAGAGGAACCTATAAATAGGGTCTGGGGGAGAGAGGAACCTATAAATAGGATCTGGGGGAGAGAGGAACCTATAAATAGGATCTGGGGGAGAGAGGAACCTATAAATAGGATCTGGGGGAGAGAGGAACCTATAAATACAATCTGGTGGGAGAGAGGGACCTATAAATAGGGTCTGAGGGGAGAGAGGAACCTATAAATACAATCTGGTGGGAGAGAGGGACCTATAAATAGGGTCTGAGGGGAGAGAGGAAGACAAGATCTGAGTCCTGGTCCAAATCAGTGTACTAAATAGGGGATGTGGTGCTATTTGGGAGGAAGACAAGGTCCTTGACAGAAGAATATGTTCATTATTCTGTTTTTTGTTCCAAGTTCTGGCATGTTAGGGTCTTCCTCATTCCGAGCTTCGACTGTTACAAGTATAGAACTAATTATCTATCTGACAGCTAGCCAATGGACGGACTGGTCTGCAATATCCTTCCGACTCTTTCTCATCCATTGAGCAGAAAGTTCAGAATGATTCTGTGAAGAGTAGGCTGCTCCCGTAAGCAGAATATATTATTGAAGTCCAATGCAATACGATTCAGTTTGACTGATAGATCATTGTTGCTAGATGTTAAAACCACAGTTCGACCTGAGGATTGGGTAATCTCTGATTGAGAGGGACAAACAGACAGAACTTTCAAGGCTAACAGAAAGTTACACCATGACCAGTTGAAAGGATTTCTGCCAAGAGGTACCCTTCCTCTGTAGTCAATGTAAATGTTCTTTCTATTCGCCTGGCTTATTTAATCTCCACCACACTACATCTATCTTCCCTCTGGTCTATCCTCTTTGTCATTCTCTCTTCTGTTCTTTCTTGTTTCTCTTGTTATTCTGTCTATAGTATGTATAATGATACCTTGGTCTAAGGTTGAAATGGAACTGGAAGAATGAACCGGTAACAAGTGTAAGGAAGACGTTCGGTCTCAAGGCAGTCTCTAGCTTTATCTAACAGGTGTAGCAGGCAGCAACACTTTATAGATAAATAAAGTAGGGAACAGCACAGTGGTCATGTGTGCCTTGATTTAATCATCATCTAACAGACTAAGAGCTTTTAGACATTTCCTTGCAAGGTCAGTGAGTAGACAGTATTGCTGAGAGAGTACTGCTTTGCCTGGAGCAACGCTATGGGCAGTGTACAGCATTGGGAAAATCTGCTCTGTAAATATTGAATTCTGTTTTTCACAGATCACCTGTCAATCCATTTCTGTGTAGACATTAAGCACAGATTGAGGATCAGCTCACCCTCCCTCAAATCCTAATCTTCACCATGAGCCGGTGAATCACAAAACTGATCTTAGACTTGTGTCTACGTACTACCCCTTCCTATTCTCTGTATTGTGCTAATGCAGCTGATGTGACTCCTGCCTTTCATCTTGATCGTCCCTCTCACCAAGACAACAAAAGCAGTAGTGAACATTAAAGGGAATAGGGTGTGATGTGGGATGCAGTCCCTGTCTGGTTCCCTTGTTCTTTTTTCAGTTCTTCAATTAATGCATTTACTTCTCAGCCTTCCCTTGTTCTTCAAGGACTCAGAGAAACAGCTGTCTCTTCGACCATCAACGCCCTGCCTCTCTCGTTCTCCATCCCTCACCACCGCTCTCTCTACCGTCTAACTCTGACCTGAACAACATGTTGTGACGCATTAGAGAGAGAAAAAGGGACAAATGACAGGATGTGACAATAATTGGGAAAGCATATGTGAGATCTAAAATGATGTGAAATCCTCAAAAACAGGTGAGAAAAATCAGCACGAAGAGCAAAAACAAACAAAATGTCAAATATACGGTGTCAGTTTTAATGTATAAATTGGAAGTAGAAGCCTAAGTATTGTTGCCCAATAGTTTACTCCAATAAGGGGAGGGATGGCATGATTAGGGGAAAATATTAAAGGAAAATATAAAGCTGTCATGAAGGCAAAGGGTGGCTACTTTGAAGAATCTCAAGTATAACATATTTTGATTTGCTTAACATTTTTTGGGGTTACTACATATGTTTTATTTCATAGTTTTGATGTCTTCACTATTATTCTACAATGTAGAAAATTGTAAAAATAAAGAAAAACCCTGGAATGAGTAGGTGTGTCCAAACTTTTGACTGGTAAAGTATATGTGGAATTGGAAATGATGCAGACAGTTACATTGATAGAAGCTACAATCTATTTGCAATATTAAAGCTAATCTACACCTTAAAAAATGTAAATAATAAAAACAGCACCAAAACCAAAATTCACTTCCTTTGGGATTCTCTGTTTCTAATTACATGTATTCATTTGATTCTTCCCAGGATGAGGGCTGAGCGGTCCAGGAACACACTACAAATGTTTACTCATCACAGACTTATGATTTCAGCCACGATACCCAGCTCTCAAGCGTCATACCGGTCTCCAGAGTAGTGCACTTCTGAATATGACTAATGCCTACTCACAGCAATGTGATTTGTCTAATCTGCAGTGCCCTCTGGGAGATGAGTAAGACTCCCTTGCACACTGCTCGGCTCACACTCCGCTGGTCTCCCCTGGCTGGCTGGCTGACAATCCTCTCTCATCTGTCTTTCTCTCTTTTGTCTTTTCCTAACTTTATCCACAGCGATCTCTCTCACACATCATCCCCGTATCCACCACCACAGTACACACAGGTGTATCCAGCCAGTGAGAATAGATGGCGTTAGATGAGATGGATTGACATATCACTGTCTTAGTAAGCTGATGTCTTAGGACATGAATGATGTACGATATTCCATGAAATGTCATGATGACATTGGTTGCATCCCAAATGGCACTCTCTTCCCTTTGTAGTGCATATAGGGCTGCAAAAGGAGCCAATAGGGCTGTAGTCAAAAGTATTGTATGGACCCTGGTCAAAAGTAGTGCACTATATAGGGAATATGGTACTGTTTGAAAGCATTGACATTCAAATAAAGCCTTTTGACAGACAGCCAACTGTACAAACAGTAAAAACTCAGCTTTGTATTTTACGTAATAAACTAATTAGTTTAGCTACTTTTAGCTGTTTCCTCTGAATGTGGCACAAATGTAAATTCCAGGTACAAACAAGTATCTTCAAACATCGTCTCCCCTCCCTCTATCCAAATATAACTCTGCTTCCTGAAAACTCAAATCTTTAGGGACACTTTATCTCAGAGAGCCTCTATGTGCTTTCTATTGTCGAGAGGATTAGGATGATTTTGGATATCTCACACATGATGATTCATCTAGCTAGGTACTTCTCCTGGATTTCAGTAACCACGTCTAAGTTTTGTTTGCTTATTTGTTCATTTTCAAGCAAGATAAAACAAATGTTCTTCTCTCTCTCGCTCTCTGAATTCCCTCACTATTTCTCTCTTTACTCTTTACTGACAGTGAGACAGATCAGGTGCATCCAAAGCCTCCTATCTTAATCATTCAGGTATGCAGCTCTTCACGTATGAGAGATATTCACATACCTTAGTTACGCAGAGGCTGAGTTCAAATGACACAGAATGAGATAAGACAAAACGAGATGAGAAGGGGGCAAAGTGAGGAGAGCTGCTTCTGTCTGGGAGAGGCTAGGTGAGGAGAGATGCTTCTGTCTGGGAGAGGCTAGGTGAGGAGAGCTGCTTCTGTCTGGGAGAGGCTAGGTGAGGAGAGATGCTTCTTTCTGGGAGAGGCTAGGTGAGGAGAGCTGCTTCTGTCTGGGAGAGGCTAGGTGAAGAGAGATGCTTCTGTCTGGGAGAGGCTAGGTGAAGAGAGATGCTTCTTTCTGGGAGAGGCTAGGTGAGGAGAGATGCTTCTTTCTGGGAGAGGCTAGGTGAAGAGAGATGCTTCTGTCTGTGAGAGGCTAAGTGAGGAGAGATGCTTCTGTCTGTGAGAGGCTAAGTGAGGAGAGATGCTTCTGTCTGTGAGAGGCTAGGTGAGGAGAGATGCTTTGTCTGGGAGAGGCAAGGTGAGGAGAGCTGCTTCTGTCTGGGAGAGGTGAGGAGAGATGCTTCTGTCTGGGAGAGGCTAGGTGAGGAGAGTTGCTTCTGTCTGGGAGAGGCTAGGTGAGGAGAGTTGCTTTTGTCTGGGAGAGGCTAGGTGAGGAGAGATGCTTTTGTCTGGGAGAGGCTAGGTGAGGAGAGTTGCTTTTGTCTGGGTGAGGCTAGGTGAAGCTCCCCCGTGTGTGTGCTACCCATGTAAAGCCAGGCATGGATAATAACAGACAACATATTGATGCATCAGAGCGACCCTTTTTCATTTCAGGCTCCATTTGGTTGGCTCCCAGGCAAACACAACCACCACTTCTGTGGGATGTCCTGGTTTGGAGGAGAGATAGAAGGTTAGTTAGAGAGAGAGAGAGAGAGAGAGAGAGAGAGAGAGAGAGAGAGAGAGAGAGAGAGAGAGAGAGAGAGAGAGAGAGAGAGAGAGAGAGAGAGAGAGAGAGAGAGAGAGAGAGAGAGAGAGAGAGAGAGAGAGAGATAGAGAGAGAGAGAGGAGGAGAGAGAGAGAGAGAGGCAGAGAGGAGAGAGAGAGAGAGAGAGAGAGAGAGAGAGAGAGAGGAGAGAGAGAGAGAGAGAGAGAGAGAGAGAGAGAGAGAGAGAGAGAGAGAGAGAGAGAGAGAGAGAGAGGAGAGAGAGGAGAGCGAGAGGAGGAGAGAGAAGAGAGAGAGAGAGGATAGAGAGAGAGAGAGAGAGAGAAGAGAGGAGAGAGAGAGAGAGAGAGAGAGAGAGAGAGAGAGAGAGAGAGAGAGAGAGAGAGAGAGGAGAGAGAGAGAGAGAGAGAGAGAGGAGAGAGAGAGAGAGAGAGAGAGAGAGAGAGAGAGAGAGAGAGAGAGAGAGAGAGAGAAGATGTTCACGTCACCATTCGTCTGTACATGTGTGTTTCTATATGTGGGTGTCTTCTTCCTACAGAAAGGCAGTAGCTGGTATCGTTGCTAAAAGTCTTAGCTTGTCATGATGCTAAAGCAAGCGAGAGGGAACTGGACCTACAGATATGTGATAAAGATGGGAGTACACTGTCCCTCATCCCTGCTGTGCTTCCCACTCATAAAATATTCAAAGTGATGATATCAAGATTTATTTGAGTACAGACTGTTAGTCGAGACGCAGTAACAATCACTGCACATAGATGTAATGGTTTAAATGGAGATGGGTTCTGATGGTTCACTTTGATATCATCTAGGAGACAGGAAACGGGTAATATAAGGTTCACCTCTGCTGCAGATAAAGATCTCTTTAACATCCTAGCAGGGTTGATTTCAGTTCAGCATCCTTGTATAACATACGGCAAGGATTTAAGTCAGAATTGATGTTTTCTAGTTTGAGCTAAACACGCACAAACAAGGGTAAAAGGAAGATGTTGCCTGAAAGAGTAACGTAGACACAGGGATTCTGGCAGCAATTGCAGTGTGAGTTTAATGAAAAGGAACATGGCACTAATACAAAACAAGAGCAGCGTCTAACAAGGAAAACAAACAATGCTACCTGTTGACTGACAGAACAGAGTGCTAGATAAATGGTAAAGTAATGAAGGTAGTAATGAAGTCCAGGAAGTGACTGTTGATGGGGCTCCAGGTGTGCGTAATAATGGTTGCCAGGACCAGTGGTTAGTAGACTGGTGACGCCGGAGGGGTGAGCGGGAGTAGACGTGACTGACAGTTTACGGAACGAATATTCCAGAATGTCAACGCAGCTACTCCTTGTGTATTAAAGTAACCCGCATGCAGGATTATGGCGACATGTTCCAGTTGAGTGATTGGCCAACCCAGATAGCACTTAACGTTCTGAGAACCATATGTTTCTTAGAGCTTGGTTGTCCAATGGTTATTTTACATACAGCCCTCTGGGAATGGTGCAGGATAGCTGCTTGGCTTTGGAACATTCTCAGCACATTTAAGGAAAGTGACCCCAAAAAAATCCCAACATTTTAATGAAATGTAACCAGGTTGGAACTTTTAATTAACAAACATTCTGTTAAAGTAATGAAATGTCAAGAAAATGTTCTGGGAATTTCAGTACATCAGCATAACATTTCCTACAGTTTTCCTCATGGTTGTATTTAAAGTAATGTTCTCACATTGTTCAGAGAACATTAAGAAACGCTCTTCTATGGGAATATTCAGTACTTCAGCATTTCATTTGTTTCCTATAGGTTTTCTTATGGTTCTATTTCAAGTAATGCTTTCAAATTGTTCTGAGAACATTAAGAAAACTTTCCATAAAAACCACACGATAACTTTAGTAGAGTTCAGAGAATATTGTAAGAATGTTATTTAAAAACATGTACATTCTGTTTTCAGCATGAAGAAAACTCTGTTCTTTATCTCAGTGGTGTCAAACTCATTCCATGGAGGGCCTAGTGTCTGCAGGTTTTTCCTTTAAATTCAGCCCTTGACAACCAGGTGAGTGGAGTTCCTTACTAATTAGTAACCTTAATTCATCAATCAAGTACAAGGGAGGAGTGAAAACCCTCAGACACTCCGTGCAATGAATTTGACACCTGTGCGCTATCTTGTTAAGTGTGTTCAGGTGTGTTGGTCGTGCCCACTAATTGGCCACACCTGATCTTAATGAGGGCTTGTTTCCTTTGAAATGGGGTCTGTTTGAACAACAAAAAAATAGTAAAATGAACAGCTTTGTATGAGTTACAAATAAACATGGCATTCTGCTCTATCCTGGTGGCACAGTGGACTAATTCCATGGATAAACAACAGAAGACTATTGGTTTGAATCTCACTGACACTGTGCCACAATAAAAAATGTGTAGCATGATTAATACCTAAGATTTCTATGTGTCCTATCTGTGCTTAATGTTAAAAACAGTTCACTTAAGCTAGTGTTGTTATTAAAAGTCTTATCGAAACATGTTCTCATTTAATTACCTTCAAATAACCTATAATTTCCATTCTCAAAACCTCCCTGCAACCTAAACATTTCCAAAACAGGCTAAATATTCACTTCCATTCTCAGAACGTTTTTAAAAAAAACATTCAGTTTTACCAGTCAAGAAACTTAAGGGTTCGTTCCCAAAACGTATTCTCCCACAACTTGCAAGGAACCAAATGTGCTAGCTGGGTAATGTTCTTTGACTACTTCTATTTACTGTTATTGCTTTGGGAGTAGGGAGCAACAAATGCATTTATTTGATGCATTCCTTGTATATATTTCTTCTGTTGGAATGAGACGGATGAATAAGTACTAAGCAGTTGACATTGTATTTTATTAAAGATATACATAGTTAGAACCCAACTAGCTCTCACAGTCTCACTTCAGAATTAGATGTTCATCCATGTTTTTCAAACATCACATTTTTAAGTTGTTCCAAATGACACATTAAGTGTTTATGGTTAAGTTTAGGCATTTACTCCGAATGGTTAAGTTAACGGTTAAGGTTTGGGATAGAGGTGGCAATAAAGGTGAAATAAATAAAAATAGGCTCAAAACAAAAATCTCAAAAACAACTATCTGTTGCTGGATTTGAACTTGCAACCTCTGAAATCAGAGGCAGATGCTTGCTTGCATCCACCATCCCCAATGCCCTGGCAAAGTCGAAAACTACTTGAACGTAACGCTCACTGTTGCCCCTAGTGGCCGATTTCCACGTAATCTCCCGATGTCATCAGACATGGATGGATGTCGAATACTGACGTGTATCATGGGTGACCTGGCTGTTAGAACCACAGGGAGTCTTGCAGAACTCAATTGTTGTTGAATGTTGCACAATGCTGTTTATTTAATGCCTTAAAGGCCCAAGTGATTTTCCTGTGTTTTATATATATTTCCACATTACGAGGTTGGAATAACACTGTGACATTTTAAAAATGATGATAATGCCCTTTTAGTGTAAGAGCTGTTTGAAAAGACAGCCTGAAATTTCTGCCTGTTTGGGTGGGATGGAGATTTGGCCTTTCCATGGTGACATCACCATGCAGTAAATTAGTTAATAGACCATTTGAAACCTCTCTGGTAATAACAGTTACTTTTCCATTTTCCCCTCCCCACTCAGACCGCTCTGACAGTCCGAGCTAAGTTGTTGCTTAAGAAATTGCTCTTTGCTAAGCTATTTTTGTTTCTTTTTGACAATTTTTGTCTGTGGCATTTGCGGTGGCAGACCCCTATGCAGACGCACATGCACACACACACACCAAAAGTATCGTGCAACACTGTTTGTCTGAGTGTTCATCTGCTGTCTGAGCATGTATTTCATTGGAACTACTTGTGAACAGACTTACTGTTCCACTGTGGCCTGGCAGACAGTGAGGACCCTGAGGTCACTGACGACTGAGGTCACTGAGAACTCTCACCTCTAGCCTCACTTCATTTATGTTCCCAACATCCCACACCATTATAAACATACACTGAAAGAAAATATAAACGCAACATGTACAGTGTTGGTCCCATGTTCCATGAGCTGAAATAAAAGATCCCAGAAATTTGCCACAAGCACAAAAAGCTAATTTCTCTGAAATGTTTTGCACAAATTTGATTGCATCCCTGTTAGTGAGCATTTCTCCTTTGCCAAGATAATCCATCCACCTGACAGGTGTGGCTTATCAATAAGCTGATTAAACAGCATGATAATTACACAGATGCACCTTGTGCTGGGGACAATAAAAGGCCACTTTATAATGTGCAGTTTTGTCACGCAACACAATGTTACAGAGGTCTAAAGTTTTGAGGGAGCGTGCAATTGTCATGCTGACTGCAGGAATGTCCACCAGAGCTGTTGCCAGAGAATTTAATGTTAATTTCTCTACTATAAGCAGCCTCCAACATAATTTTAGAGAATTTGGCAGTGCCTCCAACCATGTGTATGGCCTCGTGGGGGCGAGCAGTTTGCTGATGTCAATGCTGTGAACAGAGTGTCCCATGGTTGAGGTGGGGTTATGGTATGGGCAAACGGAAGCTATGGACAACAAACACAATTGCATTTTATCGATGGCAATTTGAATGCACAGAGATACCATGACGAGATCCTGAGGCCCATTGTCATGCCATTCATCTGCTGCCATCACCTCATGTTTCAGCATGATAATGCACAGCCCCATGTCACAAGGATCTGTACACAATTCCTGGAAGCTGAAAATGTCCCGGTTCTTCCATGGCCTGCATACTCACCAGACATGTCACCGATTGAGCATGTTTGGAATGCTCTGGATCAACGTGTACATGTGTTCCAGTTCCCTCCAATATCCAGCAACTTAGCATCAGTCATTGAAGAGGAGTGGGACAACGTTCCACAGGCAACAATCATGTGCCAAATCAACCTAATGCAAAGGAGATGTGTCGCACTGCATGAGGCAAATAGTGGTCACACCAGATACTGACTGTTTTTTTTTATCCACAGCCCTTTTTTTTACGGTATCTGTGACCAACAGATGCATATCTGTATTCCCAGTCATGTGAAATCCATAGACTAGGGTCTAATTTATCTATTTTAATTGACTGATTTCCTTATATGAACTGTAACTCAATAAAATCTTAGAAATTGTTGCATGGTGCATTTACATTTTTGTTTAGTATAGAAGCCAACATGCAAAAAACAAAATCACTGCAGCTGGTATTTCCAGACATTTTGGGGTATTTTTAGGATACGTGATCTACCTAGAATACCTGAATAAATACCAGAACAAATGTAAGACACAAGTTTCTCTGAGAGACAGAAAGTGCGTGGAGCAGCCCAACCCCTTACTGTAGTATTATTGGGTCTAGGGTGAAAAGAGGGCAGGGTATAAAAACAGCATGCGCTATAGATGGATCTGGATGCAGTGTTGTAGTGCAGAGATGTTGAGATAGCATGTCACTGGGCCGTCCAATGTGTTGTATGTTTCTATTGCAAGATAACGAGGAATCATTCACTGCATAAGGGTGCCTGACACAGCGTCCAGCATTAGGATGACACAGGAGAACATACAAACACACAATCCCCTCCGACAGTAATGACCTGGCTCTCAGTTTGGTCGTACACATTCCTTTTGGCAGCCTCAATATTGTGACAGTTTGACAAGCAGCCTTCCAGACAGTGGTGGTTTCTGATTTAATGCCTAATCTTAACCCTAACCTTAAAAATCCTGGGTTAATGCCTAATCTTAACCATAACCTTAAAAATCCTGAGTTAATGACTAACCAGAACACTAACCTCAACATTTGATGTTTGGAACAACTTCGAAATATTACGTTTGAGAAACATGGATGAATGTCTAATTCTAACGTGAGACTGTGAAAGCTAGTTGGATTTATCAGGGGGTGCTGCAGCACCCTCAGCACCCCTATTTCCTGCAGCTATGATCATCAGCACGACTGGACAGTTTTTGTGTTATGAGAACATTTGTCACGACCTAACGGATGTTCTGGGAATTTTCACAGAACCAATTTTGCTGGATGACAAAATCACTATTTTGGTAGTTCTTCGAAGTAAATAAGGTATACCTTTATGACTGCTGAATACCAACTATCATGTATTTTCAGATAGAGATACCTCATGATGCAGCTGCTCTCTTTCTCTCTTTAGCGTTTTCATTCTTCTGTCTCTTCTCTTCCTCTCTGTTTCTGCCCCACATAGACCAGACAAGTAGGCACATAGATTATGGTCATTTTTGTTAATTACCATGTTTTCTGCACTAAACTATGTAGAATATTGGCCTGTTGGAAACTACAACTCCCTACTGCATTGCACAGTTTGGGCTTGGTTTGATGTATCTAGAGTAACTGTGCATTGAGCTCTAAGACAAAAAAAAACGAATGAACTGGAATTCAAATAAATGAATGGACGTCGGTCAATTATTTGCTTCAAAATAGAAAACAAACCAACATTTTGGTTAATCGCTCAGCACTAGACATGAATGTCTGAGATGTCTGAGAGATATTCAGCCACTCTTAGATGACAATATATATATAAAATGTTTTTTATTATTAAACAATGCATCTTGGCATTGAAGCCCTGGTAATGAAGGTTGAGAAGTAACATTGATATCAAACTTACAAAAAAATTGATGAAGATACTATCTTGCACTGAGATGTAAAGAAACAACAACATCCCAAGCCTGCTGAATATATCCCCAAGCCCAATGAATATCGACAGTATATTCCTGCCTTGGGTATAGCCTATCAAAGTGGTGTTTGTAAAAAGGTTATTATAGTAAATGAAAATTGATACTAAAATAAAAACAATTGGAAAAACAATTTAATAAAATAAAATGTTGAAAAACTAAAACTATACTGAAACTATTATTGTCAACTACAAAACAAACTAAAATAAAATAATGTTTGATTTTAGTTTTTTTTTTCCTTCTAAACTGTGGGCAAAAATCTAATGGGATTTTCAAGCTTTTTTCTTTATCCTAATAGGGATTTTGAGCCTCTGAATCTGGTGGGTAAATGCTGCTTGTAGATGGGAGGTTTCAAATAGGCCTAGCTTGTGCAACACTAGCTAACACTAGCTAAACCCAACTCATACTACTACCAATACAAACATTGTCATAGCTGTAGTATGAATCTGCAGGTAGCTAAAGAGCTTGGTTCAATGCTAGCTAGCTAACATTAGGCTATAACTACCAATGCAAATGGATTTCTTATTAGAATAACATTACTACACAGATCATAAACGTAATGTTAGCTAGTGAGCCAGCAAGCTAATGTTTGCTACTTACCTAAGAGTACTCTTTAACTTGCAATGGAAATTACTTCCTGACAAAATTAGAAACATATAATATCTGAAAATGTATCTAGACTCTTACCCGGATACAGAGATGAACACTGCACAGTAGACTGGAACCATTTACTCTGTTTTGTTTGTAGCTACATTTTGCTTGGCCAGCATTGTGTCAAGTCACTCCGGTTCACACTGACCGTGGCAAGTGCAGAAAGTAGCCCATCACTTTATCCAACTGACCTGTCAATAGTGCCTGCTAATTCAGGCATAAATGTTGTTGAAAACTTTTGTAGTTCTCGATGGCTAACGTTATAGCTTTTCAAAAATGGTGCTGTAGAAAGGACTATCAACACATACTGAGCAGCTCATGTTATCGACAGAAGCATGGCAGAACAATCCAAACTCATCTCTTGGCATGTCCAGCCCATCCATTATCTCAGGCAATCATGGCTAGCGGGAAGGTTCCTTCCTTTTTTCCATGGCTAAACTAGGCTCGTAATTGAACAATTTTATTCATATTTACGGATGGAATACACGTTTTTAATTAAAGCACATGAAAGTTCACATGTTCCAGAAGTCATCTCTTGTGAAGTAGTGACGTGTGACATACGCCTAGTTCCCTGAAACGAGTCACAAACGTTTCTCTCTGCCAAAAAGAAGGGTGTGAACAGTTTGAACAGTTTGGAGTTGCATTGGTTGCAAGGTGGGGGTTTGTTACTATGTAGATAAATGACAATATCTGTCCTGACCTTTGCCACCTAGGATATTTGTGTGACCGGACCATCTCAAATAGTACTGGAGTACCCCTGCTATAGGCTTACAACACATAAATGTCTCCTAGCCTCCTAGCTGTCCCTAACACTAAAACTAAAACTGAAACTAAATAATAACAAAATGAAATATACTTTTTTTTAATCAAACTGAAATTGAATAAAAACTAGTAAATAAAGTTTGAAAATTAACTGAAAATAATCTGAATTTCAAATAAAATCTAAAAACGAATAGAAAAATCACAAAACTATAATAACCGTTGTCTGTAATGCATATTCATATTTTTTCTAAGGAATTTGGTAACATGACCAATAAAATGCAGAGAGGATTCATTCACACTGATTCAGTGTGCAGTTAAGAAATAAACAATTGAAACCCCTTATCATATATTCCTTCTTTGAATCTCAGAACTGTCCCATATTGAAAAATGAATCACATCTCAAGTGCTCTGACGAAAGGGAGTGAAGTCACGATTTATGTCAAACAAAAAAAAATTCTGCACGAATATTGTGTTATTCTCTATCCTCTTTACTCCTGATAATCCATACTGAGAGCAGATCTTTGTGCTGGTTTGTTATGGTTGAAGTGTATGAATTAATGATGAAGGGATCAGGAGAGAGAGAGAGAGAGAGGAGAGAGAGAGAGAGAGAGAGAGAGAGAGAGAGAGAGAGAGAGAGAGAGAGAGAGAGAGAGAGAGAGAGAGAGGGAGGAGGGAGTCGAATGGAAGGAGAGAGACGAGCCACTAAAAGCAACCACACATGATGGCCTCAGCTCAGCTTAGCTCCGGCACTCTGTTTCAGAAATGACTAAAATCATAGAAATCATTTGATTAAAGTCTCATTTAAAACATGGATTTTCCTAATCCATATACAGTAGATTAATCCATTTATATATCAACGGCTACGGGGTAATGACATAGATATGAATAGCGTACTCTACCATGACGGTTAAAAGACAAGGGCAGTCTAAAAATATGAAAAAGATGTATATCCTTAAGACTTTGGATCATCTACAACAATATTCCAGAGCACACCTAGCATGTCCGACAACAACATTCCATCAGAGCACACCTAGCATGTCCTACAACATTCCATCAGAGCACAACTAGTATGTCCAACAACAGCATTCCATCAGAGCACACCTAGCATGTCCTACAACAACATTCCATCAGAGCACAACTAGTATGTCCAACAACAGCATTCCATCAGAGCACACCTAGCATGTCCTACAACAACATTCCATCAGAGCACACATAGCATGTCCTACAACATTCCATTCCATCAGAGCACATCTAGTATGTCCAACAACAACATTCCATCAGAGCACACCTAGCATGTCCTACTACAACATACCATCAGAGCACACCTAGCATGTCAGACAACAACATTCCATCAAAGCACACATAGCATGTCCGACAACATTCAATCAGAGCGCACCTAGCATCTCAGACAACAACATTCCATCAGAGCACACCAAGCATGTCCTACTACAACATTCCATCAGAGCACACCTAGCGTTTCCAACAACAATATTGCATCAGAGCACATTTAGCATGTCCTACAACAACATTCCATAAGAGGACCCATTGCATGTCCTACAACAACATTTAATCAGAGCACACCTAGCATGTCCTACAACAACATTCCATTAGAGCACACCTAGCATGTCAGACAACAACATTCCATCAGAGCACACCTAGCATGTCAGACAACAACATTCCATCAGAGCACACCTAGCATGTCCTACAACAACATTCCATCAGAACACACCTAGCATGTCCGACAACAACATTCCATCAGAGCACACCTAGCATGTCAGACAACAACATTCCATCAGAGCACACCTAGCATGTCCGACAACAACATTCCATCAGAGCACACCTAGCATGTCCTACAACAACATTCCATCAGAACACACCTAGTATCTCCGACAACATTTCATCAGAGCACACCTAGCATGTCCGACAACATCCCATCAGAGCACACATAGCATGTCCTACAACAACATTCCATCACAGCACACCTAGAATGTCCTACAACAACATTCCATCAAAGGACAGCTAGTATGTCCAACAACAGCATTTCGTCAGAGCACATCTAACATGTCCGACAACAACATTCCATCAGAGCACAGCTAGCATGCCCTAAAACAATATTCAATCAGAGCACACCTAGCATGTCCTACAACAACATTCCATCAGAGCACACCAAGAATGTCCTACAGCAACATTCCATCAGAGCACACCTAGCATGTCCTACAACAATATTGCATCAGAGCACACCTAGAGTGTCAAACAACAACATTCCATCAGAGCACACCTAGCATGTCCTACAACACCATTCCATCAGAGCACACCTAGCATGTCTGACAACAACATTCCATCAGAGCACACCTAGCAGGTCCTACAAATACATTCCTTCAGAGCACACCCAGCATGTCCTACAACAACATTCCATCAGAGCACACTGAGAATGTCCTACAACAACATTCAGTCGGAGCACACCTAGCGTTTCCAACAACAATATTCCATCAGAGCACACCTAGCATGTCCGACAACAACATTCCTTCAGAGCACACATAGCATGTCCTACTACAACATTCCATCAGAGCACACCTAGCGTTTCCAACAACAATATTCCATCAGAGCACACCTAGCATGTCCGACAACAACATTCCATCAGATCACACATAGCATGTCCTACAACAACATTCAATCAGAGCACACCTAGCATGTCTGATAACAACATTCCATCAGAGCACACCTAGCATGTCCTACAACAACATTCCATCAGTAAACACATCGCATGTCTGACAACAACATTCCATCAGAGCACACCTAGCATGTCCTACAACAATATTGCATCAGAGCACACCTAGCGTGTCAAACAACAACATTCCATCAGAGCACACCTAGCATGTCCTACAACACCATTCCATCAGAGCACACCTAGCATGTCCTACAACAACATTCCATCAGAGCACACTGAGAATGTCCTACAACAACATTCAGTCGGAGCACACCTAGCATATCCGACAACAACATTCCTTCAGAGCACACATAGCATGTCCTACAACAACATTCCATCAGAGGACACCTAGCATGTCCTACTACAACATTCCATCAGAGCACACCTAGCGTTTCCAACAACAATATTCCATCAGAGCACACCTAGCATGTCCGACAACAACATTCAATCAGAGCACATTTAGCATGTCATACAACAACATTAAATCAGAGCACACCTAGCATGTCTGACAACAACATTCCATCAGAGCACACCTAGCATGTCTGACAACAACATTCCATCAGAGCACACCTAGCATGTCCTACAACAACATTCCATCAGAGCACACCTAGCATGTCAGACAACAACATTCCATCAGAGCACACCTAGTATGTCCAACAACAGCATTCTGTCAGAGCACATCTAACATGTCTGACAACAACATTCCAAAAGAGCACACCTAGCATGTCCTACAACAACATTACATCAGAGCACACCTAGCATGTCCTACAACAACATTCCATCAGAGCACACCTAGCATGTCCTACAACAACATTCCAACAGAGCACACCTAGCATGTCCTACAACAACGTTCCATCAGAGCACACCTAGAATGTCCTACAACAACATTCTGTCGGAGCACACCTAGCATGTCCTACAACAACATTCCATCAGAGCCCCCCTAGCATGTCCTACAACAACATTCCATCAGAGCACACCAAGCATGTCTGACAACAACATTCCATCAGAGCACACCTAGCATGTCTGACAACAACATTCCATCAGAGCACACATAGCATGTCCTACAACCACATTCCATCAGAGCACACCTAGCATGTCTGACAACAACATTCCATCAGAGCACACCTAGCATGTCCTACAACAACATTCCATCAGAGCACACCTAGCATGTCCTACAACAACATTCCATCAGAGCACACATAGCATGTCCCACAACAACATTCCATCACAGCACACCTAGCATGTCCTACAACAACATTCCATCGGAGCACACCCAGCATGTCCTACAACAACATTCCATCACAGCACACCTAGCATGTCCTACAACAACATTCCATCAGAGCACACCTAGCATGTCCTACAACAACATTCCATCAGAGCCCCCCTAGCATGTCCTACAACAACATTCCATCAGAGCACACCAAGCATGTCCAATAACATTCCATCAGAACACACTAGTATGTCCAAAAGCAGCATTCCATCAAAGCACACCTAGCATGTCCTACAACAACATTCCATCAGACCACACCTAGCATGTCATACAAACACATTCCATCAGAGCACACAAAGAATGTCCTACAGCAACATTCTGTCGGAGCACACCTAGCATGTCCGACAACAACATTCCATCAGAGCACACATAGCATGTCCTACAACAACATTCAATCAGAGCACACCTTGCATCTCCGACAACAATATTGCATCAGAGCACACCTAGCGTATCAAACAACAACATTCCATCAGAGCACACCTAGCATGTCCTACAACACCATTCCATCAGAGCACACCTAGCATATCCAACAACAACATTCTTTCAAAACACATAGCATGTACTACTACAACATTCCATCAGAGGACACCTAGCATGTCCTACTACAACATTCCATCAGAGAACACCTAGCGTTTCCAACAACAATATTCCATCAGAGCACACCTAGCATGTCCGACAACAACATTCAATCAGAGCACATTTAGCATGTCATACAACAACATTCAAGCAGAGCACACCTAGCATGTCTGACAACAACATTCCATCAGAGCACACCTAGCATGTCCTACAACAACATTCCTTCAGTAAACACATCGCATGTCTTACAACAACATTCCATCAGAGCACACCTAGCATGTCCTACAACAACATTCCATCTTAGCACACCTAGCATGTCAGACAACAACATTCCATCAGAGCACACCTAGTATGTCCAACAACAGCATTCTGTCAGAGCACATCTAACATGTCCGACAACAACATTCCAACAGAGCACACCTAGCATGTCCTACAACAACATTACATCAGAGCACACCTAGCATGTCCTACAACAACATTCCATCACAGCACACCTAGCATGTCCTACAACAACATTCCAACAGAGCACACCTAGCATGTCCTACAACAACGTTCCATCAGAGCACACCTAGAATGTCCTACAACAACATTCAATCAGAGCACACCTAGCATGTCTGACAACAACATTCCATCAGAGCACACCTAGCATGTCCTACAACAACATTCCATCAGTAAACACATCGCATGTCTTACAACAACATTCCATCAGAGCACACCTAGCATGTCCTACAACGATATTGCATCAGAGCACACCTAGCGTGTCAAAAAACAACATTCCATCAGAGCACACCTAGCATGTCCTACAACACCATTCCATCAGAGCACACCTAGCATGTCTGACAACAACATTCCATCAGAGCACACCTAGCAGGTCCTACAAATACATTCCTTCAGAGCACACCCAGCATGTCCTACAAGAACATTCCATCAGAGCTCACTGAGAATGTCCTACAACAACATTCAGTCGGAGCACACCTAGCATATCCGACAACAACATTCCTTCAGAGCACACATAGCATGTCCTACAACAACATTCCATCAGAGGACACCTAGCATGTCCTACTACAACATTCCAACAGAGCACACCTAGCGTTTCCAACAACAATATTCCGTCAGAGCACACCTAGCATGTCCGACAAAAAACATTCAATCAGAGCACATTTAGCATGTCATACAACAACATTCAATCAGAGCACACCTAGCATGTCTGACAACAACATTCCATCAGAGCACACCTAGCATGTCCTACAACAACATTCCATCAGTAAACACATCGCATGTCTTACAACAACATTCCATCAGAGCACACCTAGCATGTCTGACAACAACATTCAATCAGAGCACACCTAGCATGTCCTACAACAACATTCCATCAGAGCACACCTAGAGTGTCAGACAACAACATTCCATCAGAGCACACCTAGTATGTCCAACAACAGCATTCTGTCAGAGCACATCCAACATGTCCGACAACATTCCAACAGAGCACACCTAGCATGTCCTACAACAACATTACATCAGAGCACACCTAGCATGTCCTACAACAACATTCCATCAGAGCACACCTAGCATGTCCTACAACAACATTCCAACAGAGCACACCTAGCATGTCCTACAACAACGTTCCATCAGAGCACACCAAGAATGTCCTACAACAACATTCTGTCGGAGCACACCTAGCATGTCCGACAACAACATTCCATCAGATCACACATAGCATATCCTACAACAACATTCAATCAGAGCACACCTAGCATGTCCTACAACAACATTCCATCAGAGCACACCTAGCATGTCTGACAACAACATTCCATCAGAGCACACATAGCATGTCCTACAACCACATTCCATCAGAGCACACCTAGCATGTCTGACAACAACATTCCATCAGAGCACACCCAGCAGGTCCTACAAATACATTCCTTCAGAGCACACCTAGCATGTCCTACAACAACATTCAACCAGATAACACCTAGCCTGTCCGACAACAACATTCCATCAGAGCACACCTAGCATGTCCGACAACAACATTCAATCAGAGCGCACCGAGCATCTCCGACAACAATATTGCATCAGAGCACACCTAGCCTGTCCGACAACAACATTCCATCAGAGCACACCTAGAATGTCCGACAACAACATTCCATCAGAGCACACATAGCATGTCCTATAACATTCCATCAGAGCACACCTAGTATGTCCAACAACAGCATTCTGTCAGAGCACATCTAACATGTCCGACAACAACATTCCAACAGAGCACACCTAGCATGTCCTACAACAACATTCCATCAGAGCACACCTAGCATGTCCTACAACAACATTCCAACAGAGCACACCTAGCATGTCCTACTACAACATTCCATCAGAGCACACCTAGCATGTCCGACAACAACATTCCATCAGAGCATACATAGCATGTCCTACAACAACATTCAATCAGAGCACACCTTGCATCTCCGACAACAATATTGCATCAGAGCACACCTATCATGTCCTACAACACCATTCCATCAGAGCACACCTAGCATGTCCTACAACACCATTCCATCAGAGCACACCTAGCATGTCCTACAACACCATTCCATCAGAGCACACCTAGCATGTCCTACAACACCATTCCATCAGAGCACACCTAGCATGTCCTACAACACCATTCCATCAGAGCACACCTAGCATGTCCTACAACAACATTCCATCAGAGCACACCTAGCAGGTCCTACAAATACATTCCATCAGAGCACACTGAGAATGTCCTACAACAACATTCAGTCGGAGCACACCTAGCATGTCTGACAACAAAATTCCTTCAGAGCACACATAGCATGTCCTACAACAACATTCCATCGGAGCACACCTAGCATGTCCTACAACAACATTCCATCAGAGCACACCTAGCATGTCCTACAACAACATTCCAACAGAGCACACCTAGCATGTCCTACTACAACATTCCATCAGAGCACACCTAGCATGTCCGACAACAACATTCCATCAGAGCACACATAGCATGTCCTACAACAACATTCAATCAGAGCACACCTTGCATCTCCGACAACAATATTGCATCAGAGCACACCTATCATGTCCTACAACACCATTCCATCAGAGCACACCTAGCATGTCCTACAACACCATTCCATCAGAGCACACCTAGCATGTCCTACAACACCATTCCATCAGAGCACACCTAGCATGTCCTACAACAACGTTCCATCAGAGCACACCTAGCATGTCCTACAACAACATTCCATCAGAGCACACCTAGAATGTCCTACAACCACATTCCATCAGAACACACCTAGCATGTCTGACAACAACATTCCATCAGAGCACACCTAGCAGGTCCTACAAATACATTCCATCAGAGCACACTGAGAATGTCCTACAACAACATTCAGTCGGAGCACACCTAGCATGTCTGACAACAAAATTCCTTCAGAGCACACATAGCATGTCCTACAACAACATTCCATCAGAGCCCACCTAGCATGTCCTACAACAACATTCCATCAGAGCACACATAGCATGTCCACCAACAACATTAAATCAGAGTACACCTAGCATGTGCTACAACAACATTCCATCAGAGCCCACCTAATATGTCCTACAACAACATTCCAGCAGAGCACACCAAGCACATCCTTCAACAACATTCCATCAGAGCACACCAAGCATGTCCAATAACATTCCATCAGAGCACACCTAGCATGTCCTACAACAACATTCCATCAGAGCCCCCCTAGCATGTCCTACAACAACATTCCATCAGAGCACACCAAGCATGTCCAATAACATTCCATCAGAAGACACTAGTACGTCCAAAAACAGCATTCCATCAGAGCACACCTAGCATGTCCTACAACAACATTCCATCAGACCACACCCAGCCTGTCCGACAACAACATTCCATCAGAGCACACCTAGCATGTCCTACAAAAACATTCAACCAGATAACACCTAGCCTGTCCGACAACAACATTCCATCAGAGCACACCTAGCATGTCCGACAACAACATTCAATCAGAGCGCACCGAGCATCTCCGACAACAATATTGCATCAGAGCACACCTAGCATGTCCGACAACAACATTCCATCAGAGCACACCTAGAATGTCCGACAACAACATTCCATCAGAGCACACATAGCATGTCCTATAACATTCCATCAGAGCACACCTAGTATGTCCAACAACAGCATTCTGTCAGAGCACATCTAACATGTCCGCCAACAACATTCCAACAGAGCACACCTAGCATGTCCTACAACAACATTCCATCAGAGCACACCTAGCATGTCCTACAACAACATTCCAACAGAGCACACCTAGCATGTCCTACTACAACATTCCATCAGAGCACACCTAGCATGTCCGACAACAACATTCCATCAGAGCACACATAGCATGTCCTACAACAACATTCAATCAGAGCACACCTTGCATCTCCGACAACAATATTGCATCAGAGCACACCTATCATGTCCTACAACACCATTCCATCAGAGCACACCTAGCATGTCCTACATCACCATTCCATCAGAGCACACCTAGCATGTCCTACAACACCATTCCATCAGAGCACACCTAGCATGTCCTACAACAACGTTCCATCAGAGCACACCTAGCATGTCCTACAACAACATTCCATCAGAGCACACCTAGAATGTCCTACAACCACATTCCATCAGAACACACCTAGCATGTCTGACAACAACATTCCATCAGAGCACACCTAGCAGGTCCTACAAATACATTCCATCAGAGCACACCTAGCATGTCCTACAACAACATTCCATCAGAGCACACTGAGAATGTCCTACAACAACATTCAGTCGGAGCAAACCTAGCATGTCTGACAAAAAATTCCTTCAGAGCCCACCTAGCATGTCCTACAACAACATTCCATCAGAGCACACATAGCATGTCCACCAACAACATTAAATCAGAGTACACCTAGCATATCCTACAACAACATTCCATCAGAGCCCACCTAGCATGTCCTACAACAACATTCCAGCAGAGCACACCTAGCACATCCTTCAACAACATTCCATCAGAGCACACCAAGCATGTCCAATAACATTCCATCAGAACACACTAGTATGTCCAACAACAGCATTCCATCAGAGCACACCTAGCATGTCCTACAACAACATTCCATCAGAGCACACCTAGCATCTCCGACAACAATATTGCATCAGAGCACACCAAGCATGTCCGACAACAACATTCCATCAGAGCACACCTAGCATGTCCTACAACAATATTTAATCAGAGCACACCTAGCATGTCCGACAACAACATTCCATCAGAGCACACCTAGCATGTCCGACAACAACATTCCATCAGAGCACACCTAGCATGTCCGACAACAATATTGCATCAGAGCACACCTAGCATGTCCTACAACACCATTCCATCAGGGCACACCTAGCATGTCCTACAACACCATTCCATCAGAGTACACCTAGCATGTCCTACAACCACATTCCATCAGAGCACACCTAGCATGTCCGACAACAACATTCCATCAGAGCACACCTAGCATGTCCTACAAAACATTCCATCACAGCACACGTAGCATGTCCTACAACCACATTCAGTCGGAGAACACCTAGCATGTCCAACAACAGCATTCCATCAGAGCACACCTAGCATGTCCTACAACAACATTCCATCAGAGCACACCTAGCATGTCTGACAACAACATTCCATCAGAGCACACCTAGCATGTCCTACAACAACATTCCATCAGAGCCCCCCTAGCATGTCCTACAACAACATTCCATCAGAGCACACCAAGCATGTCCAATAACATTCCATCAGAACACACTAGTACGTCCAAAAACAGCATTCCATCAGAGCACACCTAGCATGTCCTACAACAACATTCCATCAGACCACACCTAGCATGTCCTACAACAACATTCCATCAGAGCACAACTAGCATGTCCTACAACAACATTCAACCAGATCACACCCAGCCTGTCCGACAACAACATTCCATCAGAGCACACCTAGCATGTCCTACAACAACATTCAACCAGATCACACCTAGCCTGTCCGACAACAACATTCCATCAGAGCACACCTAGCATGTCCGACAACAACATTCAATCAGAGCGCACCGAGCATCTCCGACAACAATATTGCATCAGAGCACACCTAGCATGTCCGACAACAACATTCCATCAGAGCACACCTAGCATGTCCTACAACAACATTCAATCAGTGCACACATAGCATGTCCGACAACAACATCCCATCAGAGCCCACCTAGCATGTCCTACAAAACATTCCATCACAGCACACCTAGAATGTCCGACAACAACATTCCATCAGAGCACACATAGCATGTCCTATAACATTCCATCAGAGCACACCTAGTATGTCCAACAACAGCATTCTGTCAGAGCACATCTAACATGTCCGACAACAACATTCCAACAGAGCACACCTAGCATGTCCTACAACAACATCCCATCAGAGCACACCTAGCATGTCCTACAACACCATTCCATCAGAGCACACCTAGCATGTCCTACAACACCATTCCATCAGAGCACACCTAGCATGTCCTACAACAACATTCCATCAGACCACACCTAGCATGTCATACACCAACATTCCATCAGAGCACACCTAGCATGTCCTACAACAACATTCAACCAGATCACACCCAGCCTGTCCGACAAAAACATTCAATCAGAGCACACCTAGCATGTCCTACAACAACATTCAACCAGATCACACCTAGTATGTCCAACAACAGCATTCTGTCAGAGCACATCTAACATGTCCGACAACAACATTCCAACAGAGCACACCTAGCATGTCCTTCAACAACATTCCATCAGAGCACACCTAGCATGTCCTACAACAACATTCCAACAGAGCACACCTAGCATGTCCGACAACAACATTCCATCAGAGCACACATAGCATGTCCTACAACAACATTCAATCAGAGCACACCTTGCATCTCCGACAACAATATTGCATCAGAGCACACCTAGCATGTCCTACAACACCATTCCATCAGAGCACACCAAGCATGTCCAATAACATTCCATCAGAACACACTAGTATGTCCAACAACAGCATTCCATCAGAGCACACCTAGCATGTCCTACAACAACATTCCATCAGAGCACACCTAGCATGTCTGACAACAACATTCCATCAGAGCCCCCCTAGCATGTCCTACAACAACATTCCATCAGAGCCCCCCTAGCATGTCCTACAACAACATTCCATCAGAGCACACCAAGCATGTCCAATAACATTCCATCAGAACACACTAGTACGTCCAAAAACAGCATTCCATCAGAGCACACCTAGCATGTCCTACAACAACATTCCATCAGAGCACACCTAGCATGTCCTACAACAACATTCCATCAGAGCACACCTAGCATGTCCTACAACAACATTCAACCAGATCACACCTAGCCTGTCCGACAACAACATTCCATCAGAGCACACCTAGCATGTCCGACAACAACATTCAATCAGAGCGCACCGAGCATCTCCGACAACAATATTGCATCAGAGCAAACCTAGCATGTCCGACAACAACATCCCATCAGAGCCCACCTAGCATGTCCTACAAAACATTCCATCACAGCACACCTAGAATGTCCGACAACAACATTCCATCAGAGCACACATAGCATGTCCTATAACATTCCATCAGAGCACACCTAGTATGTCCATCAAGAGCATTCTGTCAGAGCACATCTAACATGTCCGACAACAACATTCCAACAGAGCACACCTAGCATGTCCTACAACACCATTCCATCAGAGCACACCTAGCATGTCCTACAACAACATTCAACCAGATCACACCTAGTATGTCCAACAACAGCATTCTGTCAGAGCACATCTAACATGTCCGACAACAACATTCCAACAGAGCACACCTAGCATGTCCTACAACAACATTCCATCAGAGCACACCTAGCATGTCCTACAACAACATTCTAACAGAGCACACCTAGCATGTCCTACTACAACATTCCATCAGAGCACACCTAGCATGTCCGACAACAACATTCCATCAGAGCACACATAGCATGTCCTACAACAACATTCAATCAGAGCACACCTTGAATCTCCGACAACAATTTTGCATCAGAGCACACCTAGAATGTCCTACAACCACATTCCATCAGAACACACCTAGCATGTCTGACAACAACATTCCATCAGAGCACACCTAGCAGGTCCTACAAATACATTCCATCAGAGCACACCTAGCATGTCCTACAACAACATTACATCAGAGCACACTGAGAATGTCCTACAACAACATTCAGTCGGAGCACACCTAGCATGTCTGACAACAAAATTCCTTCAGAGCACACATAGCATGTCCTACAACAACATTCCATCGGAGCACACCTAGCATGTCCTACAACAACATTCCATCAGAGCCCACCTAGCATGTCCTACAACAACATTCCATCAGAGCACACATAGCATGTCCACCAACAACATTAAATCAGAGTACACCTAGCATGTCCTACAACAACATTCCATCAGAGCCCACCTAGCATGTCCTACAACAACATTCCAGCAGAGCACACCTAGCACATCCTTCAACAACATTCCATCAGAGCACACCAAGCATGTCCAATAACATTCCATCAGAACACACTAGTATGTCCAACAACAGCATTCCATCAGAGCACACCTAGCATGTCCTACAACAACATTCCATCAGAGCACACCTAGCATCTCCGACAACAATATTGCATCAGAGCACACCAAGCATGTCCGACAACAACATTCCATCAGAGCACACCTAGCATGTCCTACAACAATATTTAATCAGAGCACACCTAGCATGTCCGACAACAACATTCCATCATAGCACACCTAGCATGTCCGACAACAACATTCCATCAGAGCACACCTAGCATGTCCGACAACAATATTGCATCAGAGCACACCTAGCATGTCCTACAACACCATTCCATCAGAGCACACCTAGCATGTCCTACAACACCATTCCATCAGAGCACACCTAGCATGTCCTACAACCACATTCCATCAGAGCACACCTAGCATGTCCGACAACAACATTCCATCAGAGCACACCTAGCATGTCCTACAAAACATTCCATCACAGCACACGTAGCATGTCCTACAACCACATTTAGTCGGAGCACACCTAGCATGTCTGACAACAACATTCCTTCAGAGCACACATAGCATGTCCTACAACAGCATTCCATCAGAGCACACCTAGCACATCCTTCAACAACATTCCATCAGAGCACACCAAGCATGTCCAATAACATTCCATCAGAACACACTAGTATGTCCAACAACAGCATTCCATCAGAGCCCCCCTAGCATGTCCTACAACAACATTCCATCAGAGCACACCAAGCATGTCCAATAACATTCCATCAGAACACACTAGTACGTCCAAAAACAGCATTCCATCAGAGCACACCTAGCATGTCCTACAACAACATTCCATCAGACCACACCTAGCATGTCCTACAACAACATTCCATCAGAGCACACCTAGCATGTCCTACAACAACATTCCATCAGAGCACACCTAGCATGTCCGACAACAACATTCCATCAGAGCACACATAGCATGTCCTACAACAACATTCAATCAGAGCACACCTTGCTTCTCCGACAACAATATTGCATCAGAGCACACCTAGCATGTCCTACAACACCATTCCATCAGAGCACACCAAGCATGTCCTACAACAACATTCCATCAGAGCACACCTAGCATGTCCTACAACACCATTCCATCAGAGCACACCTAGCATGTCCTACAACAACATTCCATCAGAGCACACATAGAATGTCCTACAACCACATTCCATCAGAACACACCTAGCAGGTCCTACAAATACATTCCATCAGAGCACACCTAGCATGTCCTACAACAACATTCCATCAGAGCACACATAGCATGTCCACCAACAACATTAAATCAGAGTACACCTAGCATGTCCTACAACAACATTCCAGCAGAGCACACCTAGCAAATCCTTCAACAACTTTCCATCAGAGCACACCAAGCATGTCCAATAACATTCCATCAGAACACACTAGTATGTCCAACAACAGAATTCCATCAGAGCACACCTAGCATGTCCTACAACAACATTCCATCAGAGCACACCTAGCATGTCTGACAACAACATTCCATCAGAGCACACCTAGCATGTCATACAACAACATTCCATCAGAGCACACCTAGCATGTCCTACAACAACATTCAATCAGAGCGCACCGAGCATCTCCGACAACAATATTGCATCAGAGCACACCAAGCATGTCCGACAACAACATTCCATCAGAGCACACCTAGCATGTCCTACAACAATATTTAATCAGAGCACACCTAGCATGCCCGACAACAACATTCCATCAGAGCACACCTAGCATGTCCGACAACAACATTCCATCAGAGCACACCTAGCATGTCCGACAACAATATTGCATCAGAGCACAACTAGCATGTCCTACAACACCATTCCATCAGAGCACACCTAGCATGTCCTACAACACCATTCCATCAGAGCACACCTAGCATGTCCTACAACCACATTCCATCAGAGCACACCTAGCATGTCCGACAACAACATTCCATCAGAGCACACCTAGCATGTCCTACAAACACATTCCATCAGAGCACACCTAGCATGTCCGACAACAACATTCCATCAGAGCACACCCAGCATGTCCTACAAAACATTCCATCAAAGCACACGTAGCATGTCCTACAACCACATTTAGTCGGAGCACACCTAGCATGTCTGACAACAACATTCCTTCAGAGCACACATAGCATGTCCTACAACAGCATTCCATCAGAGCACACCTAGCACATCCTTCAACAACATTCCATCAGAGCACACCAAGCATGTCCAATAACATTCCATCAGAACACACTAGTATGTCCAACAACAGCATTCCATCAGAGCCCCCCTAGCATGTCCTACAACAACATTCCAGAGCACACCAAGCATGTCCAATAACATTCCATCAGAACACACTAGTACGTCCAAAAACAGCATTCCATCGGAGCACACCTAGCATGTCATACAACAACATTCCATCAGACCACACCTAGCATGTCCTACAACAACATTCCATCAGAGCACACCTAGCATGTCCTACAACAACATTCAACCAGATCACACCCAGCCTGTCCGACAACAACATTCCATCAGAGCACACCTAGCATGTCCTACAACAACATTCAACTAGATCACACCTAGCCTGTCCGACAACAACATTCCATCAGAGCACACCTAGCATGTCCGACAACAACATTCAATCAGAGCGCACCGAGCATCTCCGACAACAATATTGCATCAGAGCACACCTAGCATGTCCGACAACAACATTCCATCAGAGCACACCTAGCATGTCCTACAAAACATTCCATCACAGCACACCTAGAATGTCCGACAACAACATTCCATCAGAGCACACATAGCATGTCCTATAACATTCCATCAGAGCACACCTAGTATGTCCAACAACAGCATTCTGTCAGAGCACATCTAACATGTCCGACAACAACATTCCAACAGAGCACACCTAGCATGTCCTACAACAACATCCCATCAGAGCACACCTAGCATGTCCTACAACACCATTCCATCAGAGCACACCTAGCATGTCCTACAACACCATTCCATCAGAGCACACCTAGCATGTCCTACAACAACATTCCATCAGACCACACCTAGCATGTCATACACCAACATTCCATCAGAGCACACCTAGCATGTCCTACAACAACATTCAACCAGATCAACCCCAGCCTGTCCGACAACAACATTCAATCAGAGCACACCTAGCATGTCCTACAACAACATTCAACCAGATCACACCTAGTATGTCCAACAACAGCATTCTGTCAGAGCACATCTAACATGTCCGACAACAACATTACAACAGAGCACACCTAGCATGTCCTACAACAACATTCCATCAGAGCACACCTAGCATGTCCTACAACAACATTCCAACAGAGCCCCCCTAGAATGTCCTACTACAACATTCCATCAGAGCACACCTAGCATGTCCGACAACAACATTCCATCAGAGCACACATAGCATGTCCTACAACAACATTCAATCAGAGCACACCTTGCATCTCCGACAACAATATTGCATCAGAGCACACCTAGCATGTCCTACAACACCATTCCATCAGAGCACACCTAGCATGTCCTACAACACCATTCCATCAGAGCACAGCTAGCATGTCCTACAACACCATTCCATCAGAGCACACCTAGCATGTCCTACAACAACGTTCCATCAGAGCACACCTAGCATGTCCTACAACAACATTCCATCAGAGCACACATAGAATGTCCTACAACCACATTCCATCAGAACACACCTAGCATGTCTGACAACAACATTCCATCAGAGCACACCTAGCAGGTCCTACAAATACATTCCATCAGAGCACACCTAGCATGTCCTACAACAACATTCCATCAGAGCACACATAGCATGTCCACCAACAACATTAAATCAGAGTACACCTAGCATGTCCTACAACAACATTCCAGCAGAGCACACCTAGCAAATCCTTCAACAACATTCCATCAGAGCACACCAAGCATGTCCAATAACATTCCATCAGAACACACTAGTATGTCCAACAACAGCATTCCATCAGAGCACACCTAGCATGTCCTACAACAACATTCCATCAGAGCACACCTAGCATGTCTGACAACAACATTCCATCAGAGCACACCTAGCATGTCATACAACAACATTCCATCAGAGCACACCTAGCATGTCCTACAA
Source organism: Salmo trutta (assembly GCF_901001165.1). Taxonomy (NCBI): domain Eukaryota; kingdom Metazoa; phylum Chordata; class Actinopteri; order Salmoniformes; family Salmonidae; genus Salmo; species Salmo trutta. The sequence continues at coordinate 11,242,323 of NC_042992.1, read as the reverse complement.
CAACATTCAATCAGAGCGCACCGAGCATCTCCGACAACAATATTGCATCAGAGCACACCAAGCATGTCCGACAACAACATTCCATCAGAGCACACCTAGCATGTCCTACAACAATATTTAATCAGAGCACACCTAGCATGCCCGACAACAACATTCCATCAGAGCACACCTAGCATGTCCGACAACAATATTGCATCAGAGCACACCTAGCATGTCCTACAACACCATTCCATCAGAGCACACCTAGCATGTCCTACAACACCATTCCATCAGAGCACACCTAGCATGTCCTACAACCACATTCCATCAGAGCACACCTAGCATGTCCGACAACCACATTCCATCAGAGCACACCTAGCATGTCCGACAACAACATTCCATCAGAGCACACCTAGCATGTCCTACAAAACATTCCATCACAGCACACGTAGCATGTCCGACAACAACATTCCATCAGAGCACACATAGCATGTCCTATAACATTCCATCAGAGCACACCTAGTATGTCCAACAACAGCATTCTGTCAGAGCACATCTAACATGTCCGAAAACAACATTCCAACAGAGCACACCTAGCATGTCCTACAACAACATTCCAACAGAGCACACCTAGCATGTCCTACCACAACATTCCATCAGAGAACACCTAGCATGTCCGACAACAACATTCCATCAGAGCACACATAGCATGTCCTACAACAACATTCAATCAGAGCACACCTTGCATCTCCGACAACAATATTGCATCAGAGCACACCTAGCATGTCCTACAACACCATTCCATCAGAGCACACCTAGCATGTCCTACAACACCATTCCATCAGAGCACACCTAGCATGTGCTACAACACCATTCCATCAGAGCACACCTAGCATGTCCTACAACAACATTCCATCACAGCACACGTAGCATGTCCTACAACCACATTTAGTCGGAGCACACCTAGCATGTCTGACAACAACATTCCTTCAGAGCACACATAGCATGTCCTACAACAGCATTCCATCAGAGCACACCTAGCACATCCTTCAACAACATTCCATCAGAGCACACCAAGCATGTCCAATAACATTCCATCAGAACACACTAGTATGTCCAACAACAGCATTCCATCAGAGCACACCTAGCATGTCCTACAACAACATTCCATCAGACCACACCTAGCATGTCCTACAACAACATTCCATCAGAGCACACCTAGCATGTCCTACAACAACATTCAACCAGATCACACCCAGCCTGTCCGACAACAACATTCCATCAGAGCACACCTAGCATGTCCTACAACAACATTCAACCAGATCACACCTAGCCTGTCCGACAACAACATTCCATCAGAGCACACCTAGCATATCCGACAACAACATTCAATCAGAGCGCACCGAGCATCTCCGACAACAATATTGCATCAGAGCACACCTAGCATGTCCGACAACAACATTCCATCAGAGCACACCTAGCATGTCCTACAAAACATTCCATCACAGCACACCTAGAATGTCCGACAACAACATTCCATCAGAGCACACATAGCATGTCCTATAACATTCCATCAGAGCACACCTAGTATGTCCAACAACAGCATTCTGTCAGAGCACATCTAACATGTCCGACAACAACATTCCAACAGAGCACACCTAGCATGTCCTACAACAACATCCCATCAGAGCACACCTAGCATGTCCTACAACACCATTCCATCAGAGCACACCTAGCATGTCCTACAACACCATTCCATCAGAGCACACCTAGCATGTCCTACAACAACATTCCATCAGACCACACCTAGCATGTCATACACCAACATTCCATCAGAGCACACCTAGCATGTCATACAACAACATTCAACCAGATCAACCCCAGCCTGTCCGACAACAACATTCAATCAGAGCACACCTAGCATGTCCTACAACAACATTGAACCAGATCACACCTAGTATGTCCAACAACAGCATTCTGTCAGAGCACATCTAACCTGTCCGACAACAACATTACAACAGAGCACACCTAGCATGTCCTACAACAACATTACATCAGAGCACACCTAGCATGTCCTACAACAACGTTCCAACATAGCACACCTAGAATGTCCTACTACAACATTCCATCAGAGCACACCTAGCATGTCCGACAACAACATTCCATCAGAGCACACATAGCATGTCCTACAACAACATTCAATCAGAGCACACCTTGCATCTCCGACAACAATATTGCATCAGAGCACACCTAGCATGTCCTACAACACTATTCCATCAGAGCACACCTAGCATGTCCTACAACACCATTCCATCAGAGCACACCTAGCATGTCCTACAACACCATTCCATCAGAGCACACCTAGCATGTCCTACAACAACGTTCCATCAGAGCACACCTAGCATGTCCTACAACCACATTCCATCAGAACACACCTAGCATGTCTGACAACAACATTCCATCAGAGCACACCTAGCATGTCCTACAACAACATTCCATCAGAGCACACATAGCATGTCCACCAACAACATTAAATCAGAGTACACCTAGCATGTCCTACAACAACATTCCAGCAGAGCACACCTAGCAAATCCTTCAACAACATTCCATCAGAGCACACCAAGCATGTCCAATAACATTCCATCAGAACACACTAGTATGTCCAACAACAGCATTCCATCAGAGCACACCTAGCAAGTCCTACAACAACATTCCATCAGAGCACACATAGCATGTCCTATAACATTCCATCAGAGCACACCTAGTATGTCCAACAACAGCATTCTGTCAGAGCACATCTAACATGTCCGAAAACAACATTCCAACAGAGCACACCTAGCATGTCCTACAACAACATTCCAACAGAGCACACCTAGCATGTCCTACTACAACATTCCATCAGAGAACACCTAGCATGTCCGACAAAAACATTCCATCAGAGCACACATAGCATGTCCTACAACAACATTCAATCAGAGAACACCTTGCATCTCCGACAACAATATTGCATCAGAGCACACCTAGCATGTCCTACAACACCATTCCATCAGAGCACACCTAGCATGTCCTACAACACCATTCCATCAGAGCACACCTAGCATGTGCTACAACACCATTCCATCAGAGCACACCTAGCATGTCCTACAACAACATTCCATCAGACCACACCTAGCATGTCATACAACAACATTCAATCAGAGCACACATAGCATGTCCGACAACAACATCCCATCAGAGCCCACCTAGCATGTCCTACAAAACATTCCATCACAGCACACCTAGAATGTCCGACAACAACATTCCATCAGAGCACACATAGCATGTCCTATAACATTCCATCAGAGCACACCTAGTATGTCCAACAACAGCATTCTGTCAGAGCACACCTAGCATGTCCTACAACAACATTCCAATAGAGCACACCTAGCATGTCCTACAACAACATTCCATCAGAGCACACCTAGCATGTCCTACAACAACATTCCAACAGAGCACACCTAGCATGTCCTACTACAACATTCCATCAGAGCACACCTAGCATGTCCGACAACAACATTCAATCAGACCACACCTTGCATCTCCGACAACAATATTGCATCAGAGCACACCAAGCATGTCCGACAACAACATTCCATCAGAGCACACCTAGCATGTCAGACAACAACATTCAATCAGACCACACCTTGCATCTCCGACAACAATATTGCATCAGAGCACACCTAGCATGTCCTACAACACCATTCCATCTGAGCACACCTAGCATGTCCTACAACACCATTCCATCAGAGCACACATAGCATGTCCTACAACCACATTCCATCAGAGCACACCTAGCATGTCCGACAACAACATTCCATCAGAGCACACCTAGCATGTCCTACAAAACATTCCATCACAGCACACGTAGCATGTCCTACAACCACATTCCATCAAAGCACACCTAGCATGTCTGACAACAACATTCTATCAGAGCACACCTAGCAGGTCCTACAAATACATTCCTTCAGAGCACACCTAGCATGTCCTACAACAACATTCAGTCGGAGCACACCTAGCATGTCTGACAACAACATTCCTTCAGAGCACACATAGCATGTCCTTCAACAGCATTCCATCAGAGCACACCTAGCACATCCTTCAACAGCATTCCATCAGAGCACACCAAGCATGTCCAATAACATTCCATCAGAACACACTAGTATGTCCAACAACAGCATTCCATCAGAGCACACCTAGCATGTCCTACAACAACATTCCATCAGAGCACACCTAGCATGTCATACAACAACATTCAGTCGGAGCACACCTAGCATGTCTGACAACAACATTCCTTCAGAGCACACATAGCATGTCCTTCAACAGCATTCCATCAGAGCACACCTAGCACATCCTTCAACAACATTCCATCAGAGCACACCAAGCATGTCCAATAACATTCCATCAGAACACACTAGTATGTCCAACAACAGCATTCCATCAGAGCACACCTTGCATCTCCGACAACAATATTGCATCAGAGCACACCAAGCATGTCCGACAACAACATTCCATCAGAGCACACCTAGCATGTCAGACAACAACATTCAATCAGACCACACCTTGCATCTCCGACAACAATATTGCATCAGAGCACACCTAGCATGTCCTACAACACCATTCCATCAGAGCACACCTAGCATGTCCTACAACACCATTCCATCAGAGCACACATAGCATGTCCTACAACCACATTCCATCAGAGCACACCTAGCATGTCCGACAACAACATTCCATCAGAGCACACCTAGCATGTCCTACAAAACATTCCATCACAGCACACGTAGCATGTCCTACAACCACATTCCATCAGAGCACACCTAGCATGTCTGACAACAACATTCTATCAGAGCACACCTAGCAGGTCCTACAAATACATTCCTTCAGAGCACACCTAGCATGTCCTACAACAACATTCAGTCGGAGCACACCTAGCATGTCTGACAACAACATTCCTTCAGAGCACACATAGCATGTCCTTCAACAGCATTCCATCAGAGCACACCTAGCACATCCTTCAACAGCATTCCATCAGAGCACACCAAGCATGTCCAATAACATTCCATCAGAACACACTAGTATGTCCAACAACAGCATTCCATCAGAGCACACCTAGCATGTCCTACAACAACATTCCATCAGAGCACACCTAGCATGTCCTACAACAACATTCCATCAGAGCACAGCTAGCATGTCCGACAACAACATTCCATCATAGCACACCTAGCAGGTCCTACAAATACATTCCTTCAGAGCACACCTAGCATGTCCTACAACACCATTCCATCAGAGCACACCTAGCATGTCCTACAACACCATTCCATCAGAGCCCACCTAGCATGTGCTACAACACCATTCCATCAGAGCACACCTAGCATGTCCTACAACAACATTCCATCACAGCACACGTAGCATGTCCTACAACCACATTTAGTCGGAGCACACCTAGCATGTCTGACAACAACATTCCTTCAGAGCACACATAGCATGTCCTACAACAGCATTCCATCAGAGCACACCTAGCACATCCTTCAACAACATTCCATCAGAGCACACCAAGCATGTCCAATAACATTCCATCAGAACACACTAGTATGTCCAACAACAGCATTCCATCAGAGCCCCCCTAGCATGTCCTACAACAACATTCCATCAGAGCACACCAAGCATGTCCAATAACATTCCATCAGAACACACTAGTACATCCAAAAACAGCATTCCATCAGAGCACACCTAGCATGTCCTACAACAACATTCCATCAGACCACACCTAGCATGTCCTACAACAACATTCCATCAGAGCACACCTAGCATGTCCTACAACAACATTCAACCAGATCACACCTAGCCTGTCCGACAACAACATTCCATCAGAGCACACCTAGCATGTCCGACAACAACATTCAATCAGAGCGCACCGAGCATCTCCGACAACAATATTGCATCAGAGCACACCTAGCATGTCCGACAACAACATTCCATCAGAGCACACCTAGCATGTCCTACAAAACATTCCATCACAGCACACCTAGAATGTCCGACAACAACATTCCATCAGAGCACACATAGCATGTCCTATAACATTCCATCAGAGCACACCTAGTATGTCCAACAACAGCATTCTGTCAGAGCACATCTAACATGTCCGACAACAACATTCCAACAGAGCACACCTAGCATGTCCTACAACAACATCCCATCAGAGCACACCTAGCATGTCCTACAACACCATTCCATCAGAGCACACCTAGCATGTCCTACAACACCATTCCATCAGAGCACACCTAGCATGTCCTACAACAACATTCCATCAGACCACACCTAGCATGTCATACACCAACATTCCATCAGAGCACACCTAGCATGTCATACAACAACATTCAACCAGATCAACCCCAGCCTGTCCGACAACAACATTCAATCAGAGCACACCTAGCATGTCCTACAACAACATTGAACCAGAGCACACCTAGCATGTCCTACAACAACGTTCCAACATAGCACACCTAGAATGTCCTACTACAACATTCCATCAGAGCACACCTAGCATGTCCGACAACAACATTCCATCAGAGCACACATAGCATGTCCTACAACAACATTCAATCAGAGCACACCTTGCATCTCCGACAACAATATTGCATCAGAGCACACCTAGCATGTCCTACAACACCATTCCATCAGAGCACACCTAGCATGTCCTACAACACCATTCCATCAGAGCACACCTAGCATGTCCTACAACACCATTCCATCAGAGCACACCTAGCATGTCCTACAACAACGTTCCATCAGAGCACACCTAGCATGTCCTACAACAACATTCATCAGAGCACACATAGAATGTCCTACAACCACATTCCATCAGAACACACCTAGCATGTCTGACAACAACATTCCATCAGAGCACACCTAGCATGTCCTACAACAACATTCCATCAGAGCACACATAGCATGTCCACCAACAACAATAAATCAGAGTACACCTAGCATGTCCTACAACAACATTCCAGCAGAGCACACCTAGCAAATCCTTCAACAACATTCCATCAGAGCACACCAAGCATGTCCAATAACAATAACATTCCATCAGAACACACTAGTATGTCCAACAACAGCATTCCATCAGAGCACACCTAGCATGTCTGACAACAACATTCCATCAGAGCACACCTAGCATGTCCTACAACAACATTCAATCAGAGCGCACCGAGCATCTCCGACAACAATATTGCATCAGAGCACACCAAGCATGTCCGACAACAACATTCCATCAGAGCACACCTAGCATGTCCTACAAAAATATTTAATCAGAGCACACCTAGCATGCCCGACAACAACATTCCATCAGAGCACACCTAGCATGTCCTACAACACCATTCCATCAGAGCACACCTAGCATGTGCTACAACACCATTCCATCAGAGCACACCTAGCATGTCCTACAACAACATTCCATCAGACCACACCTAGCATGTCATACAACAACATTCAATCAGAGCACACATAGCATGTCCGACAACAACATCCCATCAGAGCCCACCTAGCATGTCCTACAAAACATTCCATCACAGCACACCTAGAATGTCCGACAACAACATTCCATCAGAGCACACATAGCATGTCCTATAACATTCCATCAGAGCACACCTAGTATGTCCAACAACAGCATTCTGTCAGAGCACACCTAGCATGTCCTACAACAACATTCCAATAGAGCACACCTAGCATGTCCTACAACAACATTCCATCAGAGCACACCTAGCATGTCCTACAACAACATTCCAACAGAGCACACCTAGCATGTCCTACTACAACATTCCATCAGAGCACAACTAGCATGTCCGACAACAACATTCAATCAGACCACACCTTGCATCTCCGACAACAATATTGCATCAGAGCACACCAAGCATGTCCGACAACAACATTCCATCAGAGCACACCTAGCATGTCAGACAACAACATTCAATCAGACCACACCTTGCATCTCCGACAACAATATTGCATCAGAGCACACCTAGCATGTCCTACAACACCATTCCATCAGAGCACACCTAGCATGTCCTACAACACCATTCCATCAGAGCACACATAGCATGTCCTACAACCACATTCCATCAGAGCACACCTAGCATGTCCGACAACAACATTCCATCAGAGCACACCTAGCATGTCCTAAAAAACATTCCATCACAGCACACGTAGCATGTCCTACAACCACATTCCATCAGAGCACACCTAGCATGTCTGACAACAACATTCTTTCAGAGCACACCTAGCAGGTCCTACAAATACATTCCTTCAGAGCACACCTAGCATGTCCGACAACAACATTCCATCAGAGCACACCTAGCATGTCCTACAAAACATTCCAGCACAGCACACGTAGCATGTCCTACAACCACATTCCATCAGAGCACACCTAGCATGTCTGACAACAACATTCCTTCAGAGCACACATAGCATGTCCTTCAACAGCATTCCATCAGAGCACACCTAGCACATCCTTCAACAGCATTCCATCAGAGCACACCAAGCATGTCCAATAACATTCCATCAGAACACACTAGTATGTCCAACAACAGCATTCCATCAGAGCACACCTAGCATGTCCTACAACAACATTCCATCAGAGCACACCTAGCATGTCATACAACAACATTCAGTCGGAGCACACCTAGCATGTCTGACAACAACATTCCTTCAGAGCACACATAGCATGTCCTTCAACAGCATTCCATCAGAGCACACCTAGCACATCCTTCAACAACATTCCATCAGAGCACACCAAGCATGTCCAATAACATTCCATCAGAACACACTAGTATGTCCAACAACAGCATTCCATCAGAGCACACCTAGCATGTCCTACAACAACATTCCATCAGAGCACACCTAGCATGTCCTACAACAACATTCCATCAGAGCACAGCTAGCATGTCCGACAACAACATTCCATCATAGCACACCTAGCAGGTCCTACAAATACATTCCTTCAGAGCACAACTAGCATGTCCTACAACAACATTCCATCAGAGTACACCTAGCATGTCCTACAACAACATTCCATCAGAGCACAGCTAGCATGTCCTACAACACCATTCCATCAGAGCACACCTAGCATGTCCTACTACAACATTCCATCAGAGCACACCTAGCATGTCCTACAACAATATTTAATCAGTGCACACCTAGCATGCCCGACAACAATATTCCATCAGAGCACACCTAGCATGTCCGACAACAACATTCCATCAGAGCACACCTAGCATCTCGGACAACATTTTATCAGAGCACACCTTGCATGTCCTACAACAATATTCCATCAGAGCAGACCTAGCATGTCCTACTACAACATTCCATCAGAGCACACCTAGCATGTCCTACAACACCATTCCATCAGAGCACACCTAGCATGTCCTACAACACCATTCCATCAGAGCACACCTAGCATGTCCGACAACAACATTCCACCAGAGCACACCTAGCATGTCCTACAAAACATTCCATCACAGCACACGTAGCATGTCCTACAACCACATTCCATCAGAGCACACCTAGCATGTCTGACAACAAAATTCCATCAGAGCACACCTAGCAGGTCCTACAATTACATTCCTTCAGAGTACACCTAGCATGTCCTACAACAACATTCCATCAGAGCACACCTAGCACATCCTTCAACAACATTCCATCAGAGCACACCAAGCATGTCCAATAACATTCCATCAGAACACACTAGTATGTCCAACAACAGCATTCCATCAGAGCACACCTAGCATGTCCTACAACAACATTCCATCAGAGCACACCTAGCATGTCATACAACAACATTCAATCAGAGCACACCTAGCATGTGCTACAACAACATTCCATCAGAGCACACCTAGCATGTCCTACAACAACATTCCATCAGACCACACCTAGCATGTCATACAACAACATTCAATCAGAGCACACATAGCATGTCCGACAACAACATCCCATCAGAGCCCACCTAGCATGTCCTACAAAACATTCCATCACAGCACACCTAGAATGTCCGACAACAACATTCCATCAGAGCACACATAGCATGTCCTATAACATTCCATCAGAGCACACCTAGTATGTCCAACAACAGCATTCTGTCAGAGCACACCTAGCATGTCCTACAACAACATTCCAATAGAGCACACCTAGCATGTCCTACAACAACATTCCATCAGAGCACACCTAGCATGTCCTACAACAACATTCCAACAGAGCACACCTAGCATGTCCTACTACAACATTCCATCAGAGCACAACTAGCATGTCCGACAACAACATTCAATCAGACCACACCTTGCATCTCCGACAACAATATTGCATCAGAGCACACCAAGCATGTCAGACAACAACATTCCATCAGAGCACACCTAGCATGTCCTACAACAATATTCCATCAGAGCACACCTAGAATGTCCTACAACAACATTTAGTCGGAGCACACCTAGAATGTCCGACAACAACATTCCATCAGAGCAGACCTAGTATGTCCTAAAACAACATTCCATCAGAGCACATCTAGCATGTCCGACAACAACATTCCATCAGAGCACACCTAGCATGTCCTACAACAACATTTAATCAGAGCACAAACAGCATGTCCGACAACAACATTCCATCAGAGCACACCTAGCATGTCCGACAACAATATTCCATCAGAGCACACCTAGAATGTCCTACAACAATATTTAATCAGAGCACAACCAGCATGTCCGACAACAACATTCCATCACAGCACACCTAACATGTCCGACAGCAACATTCCATCAGAGCACACCTAGCATGTCCGACAACAACATTCCACCAGAGCACACCTAGCATGTCCGACAACAACATTCCATCAGAGCACACCTAGCATGTCCTACTACAACATTCCATCAGAGCACACCTAGCATCTCCGACAACATTTCATCAGAGCACACCTAGCATGTCCTACAACAATATTCCATCAGAGCAGACCTAGCATGTCCTACAACAACATTCCATCAGAGCACACCTAGCATGTCCGACAACAACATTCCATCAGAAGAGCCATTGCATGTCCTACTACAACATTCCATCAGAGCACACCTAGCATGTCCTACTACAACATTCCATCAGAGCACACCTAGCATGTCCTACAACACCATTCCATCAGAGCACACCTAGCATGTCCAACAACAACATTAAATCAGAGTACACCTAGCATGTCCTTCAACAATATTCCATCAGACAACACCTAGCATGTCCAATAACATTCCATCAGAACACACTAGTATGTCCAACAACAGCATTCCATCAGAGCACACCTAGCATGTCATACAACAACATTCCATCAGAGCACACCTAGCATGTCCTACAACAATATTTAATCAGTGCACACCTAGCATGCCCGACAACAACATTCCATCAGAGCACACCTAGCATGTCCGACAACAACATTCCATCAAAGCACACCTAGCATGTCCTACTACAACATTCCATCAGAGCACACCTAGCATGTCCTACAACAACATTAAACCAGAGCACACCTAGCATGTCAGACAACAACATTCCATCAGAGCACACCTAGCATGTCCTACAACAATATTCCATCAGAGCACACCTAGAATGTCCTACAACAACATTTAGTCGGAGCACACCTAGAATGTCCGACAACAACATTCCATCAGAGCAGACCTAGTATGTCCTAAAACAACATTCCATCAGAGCACATCTAGCATGTCCGACAACAACATTCCATCAGAGCACACCTAGCATGTCCTACAACAACATTTAATCAGAGCACAAACAGCATGTCCGACAACAACATTCCATCAGAGCACACCTAGCATGTCCGACAACAATATTCCATCAGAGCACACCTAGAATGTCCTACAACAATATTTAATCAGAGCACAACCAGCATGTCCGACAACAACATTCCATCACAGCACACCTAACATGTCCGACAGCAACATTCCATCAGAGCACACCTAGCATGTCCGACAACAACATTCCACCAGAGCACACCTAGCATGTCCGACAACAACATTCCATCAGAGCACACCTAGCATGTCCTACTACAACATTCCATCAGAGCACACCTAGCATCTCCGACAACATTTCATCAGAGCACACCTAGCATGTCCTACAACAATATTCCATCAGAGCAGACCTAGCATGTCCTACAACAACATTCCATCAGAGCACACCTAGCATGTCCGACAACAACATTCCATCAGAAGAGCCATTGCATGTCCTACTACAACATTCCATCAGAGCACACCTAGCATGTCCTACTACAACATTCCATCAGAGCACACCTAGCATGTCCTACAACAACATTCCATCAGAGCACACCTAGCACATTCTTCAACAACATTCCATCAGAGCACACATAGCATCTCTGACAACAATATTGCATCAGAGCACACCTAGCATAACACATGCACTGTATATGATATACAGGAGTGTGGATATTTAGCGAAGCAGTTTTATGCGCTGACTGAACAGGGATGTAATGAACACGAGGGGAGACAGAGAGACTGTTTCAAGCACAGGGCTCAGCAGGTGTTTATTGTAAAGGACCACAGTAGGAGGCAGGTAGCTGGGTCCAGGGGCAGGCAGAAGGTCATACACAGGGGGTCCAAAAGGGCAACAGTACAGGCAGGTTAAAGGCTAGTAACGTAGTCCGGGAGATCAGGCAATAGGTTGATAACAGGAAATCCGATAGGCTAAAGTACAGGCAGGGAATAGGCGTTGTTAGTGAGGCAGGCAAAAACTATCATACACAGGAGGAGTACATTACAGGCAAAACCAGCACTCCGAAAGCCGTGTGTCACAAAACAAACAAAATCTCACAGAGATGGGGTGCAAAGAACTGAACTAAATAGTGTGTGATAATGACATACAGGTGTGTGAACAGGTGATTGGGTTCTGGAGAGTGAACTGCGTTCAGGGCATCTAGGTGTATGAGAGTGTGAGCTGGAAAGTGACCTGCAAAGTGAGCTGCGTTCAGGGGACTGATTATGTTTTATTTAACCAAAAATGTCAAGCTGGTTTTGGCTGGTCTCCTGAAGAATTTACGAGTCCTCATTGTTCAAGACGAGCCAAGACCGGATCAAAATGTATCCAAGACAGAGACGCTCAATACCAGACTCGAGCACTACAACACACACACACACACACCTTGTTGGTTCTCTGCCACTGTTCAGATGACCTAAGCAGTCGAGCTGTGTGTAACCAGCTAACTGATGAGGAAGGGAATTCTATTGATCCCATCACAGACAATTACTGATAGAGGTATGGGTATACGGGAGTCACACACTCAGGTAAGCCAGCACACGTACACACACACACACACGTACACACACACACACACACACACACACACACACACACAAAGAGAAGTCAAAGAAGTAGATAAGATCAAGAATCGGGTCTAGCAGTAAAAAGAATGATACAGTTTAACACCTTTATAGAAATGTGTTGAAAGGTGCAAAAGGTTCTGTCCAAATCCGTATCCATGGTAACCGATTCTTCCTACCCACAATCCGAGAAAGACAGTCTCCACAGTAACGGTGGAATATGAGGGCTGTGATGATCACACATTCAGTTCAATTCCATCTCAGCAGCGCTGTATTAACAGAGATGGGAAAAGCAATAAATAGATAACCAGATATGAACACATAAATTAGATAGCCCATCACTGATTAACCAGTGTTCTGAATCTGTCAGCCCGCTTTGTTGCTGTTCTGAGTTTATTGAAGTGTGTGGGTGGGAAGTGGTGTGTGGCCTCTCTCATTCCACTAATGATCCCAGCGGGTATCCATTACCTCTAGGCTTTCTGGGAAAGAACTCTTTGGTCAAGATCCACCACCCGTTGTCTGCCAATCACTGCTTTCTCTATCTCAGCATCCATCGATCCATCTTACTCCCTCCCTCTCTCTCTCACTCTCGCTCTCTCTCTCCTAGCGTGTTGGAGTGTGTACCCCTGGATCAGATGAAATATGACTGTGGTACATCTTGATGCCTTTTTCCTCTATTGAGATATAATTACACATTTGAAAGGAGATATATTTTGTTACCACGGAAACACATACTGCAGCCCACCACTGTCTATATTGATTATAAAACATGTTTGCCTATTGATATTGGATGGCAGGTGTGTGGGTGTGTGTGTGTGTGTGCGCGCATGCTTGAAAGAAGTCTTCAGGGGTCCAAAAAGAGCTGTTCAGAAATGAATCTGTGGCTTTCCCACTCGACCCGATGTACATGAATACGGAGGCCGTTCCGAATGGACCGAGGACAGTCAGTCCCGTTCCAAAAAGGACCGTGGAAAACAGACCCATGCTTGTTCAGATCCGAGAGACCCATTCAGATCTGATGAGAGAGAGAGAGAGAGAGAGAGACAGAGAGAGAGAGAGAGAGAGAGAAAGAAAGAAAGAAAGAAAGACAGAGAGAGAGACCTCCAACTCGGGCATCAATAAACAACCAATGTAGGCCAAATGATCCACAGTTAAGTGTCCTTAAAAACTGCCTATACCATATTACTAAAAAACTATTTGTTGTGTTTCGATGTGTAGCATATTCAAAACGTTATAGTCTATTGTTTTATTGGATTTTACTTTCCTAAAACAATAACTGTCCACGTCACGGTTCAGCTGTGATTTGAGAGCTAAATTCATCAGAACATTGCATGCTTATAGCCCTAATGGCCTCGGCAACCATTGTAGGATATTCATATTTAAAAAAGAAATATTAAGGGAGACAAGCTTAGGCCTAGCCCTAGAGAGACAGAGAGAAAGATAGAAATGTGACGACGCCATGTTCCTGACATGGATTTCATTATACTTGTCATATAGGTTACTACTGCAATACAGATATAGGCAGGCGTACAAGGGGCTCATTTGTTAATTTTCAAATCAGAATATTTTTTTATAAAGATAAGCATTTGTATTATTAGATTAAAGGACTAACTCTGGTAGTCCTAAAACGTTCTTCCTCACATCAAGTTCAGCTTAATAATATCCATACAACACCACACCTTCACAGAAGTTTCTAAACTTTATTAAAGTAATATCAAAAGTAAGTCATTTCATTGTTTATTGGGAAAATGTGAACAGGTTTTTATATTGCGACATTAAATTAAGTTTTGCATCTTGCCCTTTTTGTTTTTTCCTTTTCATGGTTTGAGTGAAAGTAGCATAGTAGGCCTATCTGGTAATTCTATTATATTGAGACAAACACAGCATTACAGCTGAAACTGCATTTAGCCAAAGAAAATGGCTCAACACAATGAAACCTTCAAAAGGCTTTCGAGCAGGCTTCTATCAAAGCTAATACCAACCAAGTAAAATGACTACCGTAGGCCTACCCAACAAATATAAGCAATAGGCTAATCAAATCAAATTGTATTGGTCACATACACATATTTAGCAGATGTTATTGCGGGTGTAGCGAAATGATTGTGTTCCTAGCTCCAACAATATCTAACAATTCACAACAATGCACACAAATCTCAAAGTTAAATTATGTTATTGATTTTACAACAGGCCTATTTTCAACCATAAACTAAATACGGAGCACAAAATTAAAGGACAGAACTTAATTTAGCCAAGAAAATACACTATATGACCAAAAGTATGTGGACACCTGCTCGTCAAACATCTCATTCCAAAATCATGGGCATTAATATGGAGTTTGTCCTCCCTTGGCTGCTATAACAGCCTCCACTCTTCTGTGAGGGCTTTCTACTGGATGTTGGAACAATGTTGCAGGGACTCGCTTCCATCAGTGAGGTTGGCACTGATGTTGGGCGATTAGGCCTGGCTCACAGTCAGCGTTCCAATCCATCCCAAAGGTGTTCGATGGGGTTGACTGGCCTGCTCTGTGCAGGCCAGTCAAGTTCTTCTACATCAATCTCAACAAACCAGTCTGTATGGATCTCGCTTTACAACACTCCAGCCGACGTTTGCATTGCGCATGGTGAACTAGGCTTGTGTGCGGCCGCTCGGCATTGGAGCTCCTGACGAACAGTTATTGTGCTGACGTTGCTTCCAGAGGCAGTTTGGAACTTGGTAGTGAGTGTTGCAACCGAGGACAGATGATTTTTATGCACTATGCACTTCAGCACTCGGCGGTCCTGTTCTGTGAGCTTGTGTGGCCTACCATTTTGCGGATGAGTCATTGTTGCTCCTAAACGTTTACACTTCACAATAACAGCACTTACAGTTGACCGGGGCAACTCTAGCAGGGCTGAGATTTGACAAACTGACTTGTTGGAAAGGTGGCATCCTATGACGGTGCCACGTTGAAAGTCACAGAGCTCTCAGTAAGGCAATTCTACTGCCAATGTTTGTCTATGGAGATTGCATGGCTGTGTGCTCGATGGTATACACCTGTAAGCAATGGGTGTGGCTGAAATAGCCGAATCCCCGAATTTGGAGGGGTGACCAAATACTTTTGTATATATACAGTCATGGCAAAAAGTTTTGAGAATGACACAAATATTAATTTCCACAAAGTTTGCTGCTTCAGTGTCTTTAGATATTTTTGTCAGATGTTACTATGGAATACTGAAGTATAATTACAAGCATTTCATAAGTGTCAAAGGCTTTTATTGACAATTACATGAAGTTGATGCAAAGAGTCAATATTTGCAGTTTGACCCTTCTTTTTCAAGACCTCTGCAATCCGCCCTGGCATGCTGTCAATTAACTTCTGGGCCACATCCTGACTAATGGCAGCCCATTCTTGCATAATCAATGCTTGGAGTTTGTCAGAATTTGTGGGTTTTTGTTTGTCCACCCGCCTCTTGAGGATTGACCACAAGTTCTCAATGGGATTAAGGTCTGGGGAGTTTCCTGGTCATGGACCCAAAATATCAATGTTTTGTTCCCCGAGCCACTTAGTTATCACTTCTGCCTTATGGCAAGGTGCTCCATCATGTTGGAAAAGGCATTGTTCATCACCAAGCTGTTCCTGGATGGTTGGGAGAAGTTGCTCTCGGAGGATGTGTTGGTACCATTCTTTATTCATGACTGTGTTCTTAGGCAAAATTGTGAGTGAGCCCACTCCCTTGGCTGAGAAGCAACTCCACACATGATTGGTCTCAGGATGCTTTACTGTTGGCATGACACAGGACTGATGGTAGCGCTAACCTTGTCTTCTCCGGACAAGCTTTTTTTCCGGATGCCCCAAGCAATCGGAAAGGGGATTCATCAGAGAAAATGACTTTACCCCAGTCCTCAGCAGTCCAATCCCTGTACCTTTTGCAGAATATCAGTCTGCCCCTGATGTTTTTCCTGGAGAGAAGTGGCTTCTTTGCTGCCCTTCTTGACACCAGGCCATCCTCAAAGTCTTCGCCTAACTGTGCGTGCAGATGCACTCATACCTGCCTGCTGCCATTCCTCTCCTTGAAGTTCTTGATGATCCGATAAATGGTTGATTTAGGTGCAATCTTACTGGTAGCAATATCCCTGCTTGTGCAAAGCAATGATGACGGCATG
This sequence comes from Salmo trutta, assembly GCF_901001165.1. Taxonomy (NCBI): domain Eukaryota; kingdom Metazoa; phylum Chordata; class Actinopteri; order Salmoniformes; family Salmonidae; genus Salmo; species Salmo trutta. The sequence goes on along the minus strand of NC_042992.1, from coordinate 11,224,804 downwards.
TGTTTCCTTGCAGGTAACCATGTTTGACAGAGGAAGAGCAATGATTCCAAGCACCACCCTCCTTTTGAAGTTTCCAGTCTGTTATTCGAACTCAATCAGCATGACAGAGTGATCACCAGCCTTGTCCTCGTCAACACTCACACCTGTGTTAACCTGTCTGGGCTAGGGGGCAGTATTTCCACGGCCGGGTGTAAAACGTACCCAATTTAAACAGGTTACTACTCTGGCCCAGAAACTAGAATATGCATATTATTAGTAGATTTGGATAGAAAACACTCTGAAGTTTCTAAAACTGTTTGAATGGTGTCTGTGAGTATAACAGAACTCATATGGCAGGCAAAGACCTGAGATAAATCCAAGCAGGAAGTGGAAAGTCTGAGAATTGTAGTTCTTATTTTGATTCTCTATCGAAACTACAGTGTCTGTGGGGGACGTTGCACTTCCTAAAGCTTCCATTGGCTGTCAACAGCCTTCAGAAAGTGGTTTGAGCATTTTCCTGTCACTGGGTAGATAATAGGAGCTCAATTTCTGAGCGGACTGCCTGGCAACAAAGGGATTGGATATGCTCGGTCCCGCGAGCGCGCCCCTCCTTCTTTTTCTTCTTGAATGAATATGCTATTGTCCGGTTGGAATATTATCGCAATTTTACATTTAAAAATACCATAAAGATTGATTTTAAACAGCTTTTGACATGCTTCTAAGTACGGTAATGGAACATTTTGACTTTTTGTCTCTGGTTCTGCGCTCGCGCATTATGCCTTTGGATTGCCATCATACAAACTGAGGTAGCAGACTTTGTGAAAATTAATATATGTGTCATTCTCAAAACTTTTGTCTACGTCTTTAGTCTACGTCTTTATCTCAACAAAATGAAACAAAAAAACTATTTAAAGAACGGGTTTAGATTATTAAGTAGGCATACAATAATAATAATAATAATAATAATAATAATGATAATAATAATAATAACTATAATAATGTTAGTAATGTTTGAATTGTTAATAATGATAATAATAATAATGACAATACTGATAATAACGATAACAATAATAATAAAGATAATAATAATGATAATAACAATACTGATAATAGTGTTAATAATGACAATAATGATAATAATGATAATGACGATAATAATAATGGCAATAACAATAACAATAGTGATAAGAATGATAAATGTTAATAATAATAAGAATAATAATGATAATAATGTTAATAATAATAATAATGATATTAATAATAATAATGTTACTGATAATAATAATGATAATAATAATGTTAATAATAATAATAATGTTAATGATAATAATAATAAGAAGAATATTAATGATAATAATTATTATTATAATAATTATAATAACCATAATAATCATGTTAATAATGTTAATAATAAGAATAATAAGAATAATGATAATAATAATAGTGATAATAACGTGATAATAAAAATAATGTTAATTATAATAATAATAATAATGATAATAATAACAATAACAATAATACAAATAATAATGATAATGTCAATAATGATAATAATGATAATCACAATAATAATAATAATAATAATGACAACAATTATAATAATAATGATTTATAATAATAAATATGACTAAACAATGTATAATAAATATGAAAATATATAAATGAAATGTTGAAAATTGCATCATACATGAATAGGAAGTTGTACACAGTCCATTTGGCCGCGCCAATGTTCTTGTCATCTTTGTCCACTACAATATTAAAACTCGAGACAAAAGTCTAAATTTAGCACCCGGACCTGCTCGGGTCGGATCTCGGATATTTGGGTCTGTTGAAGCCGTGAAGACCATAAGGTACGTACACACACACACACACACACACACACACACACACAGAGACCATGTTACCTCTGTTCTCTGACAACCAACACACAAAGGGACCATGTTACCTCTTCTCTCTAACCTCCAACTCACACAGAGACCATGTTACCTCTGCTCTCTGACCTCCAACTCACACAGAGACCATGTTACCTCTGCTCTCTGACCTCCATCTCACACAGAGACCATGTTACCTCTGCTCTCTGACCTCCAACTCACACAGAGACCATGTTACCTCTGCTCTCTGACCTCCAACTCACACAGAGACCATGTTACCTCTGCTCTCTGACCTCCATCTCACACAGAGACCATGTTACCTCTGCTCTCTGACCTCCATCTCACACAGAGACCATGTTACCTCTGCTCTCTGACCTCCATCTCACACAGAGACCATGTTATCTCTGCTCTCTGACCTCCAACTCACACAGAGACCATGAGTTGGAGGGAGAGACCATGAGCTGCTCTTTGACAACCAACTCACACAGAGTTTTGGATAATCTTTTTGGCTTCATAGTAATTCTTCAAAAGCACTTTCGTCGTACATTTCTGAAATGTAAAAACAAATATATTTCAAAATGCAGCACATACGACTGGAGTCTCATGTCCCATGTCCACACATACACATTTTGGCCTTATTATTAAATATCATTCCGGAGCAGGATTTTTTTTGAGGAATGTGTGCTCACACATGTCTAGATTTGAAAATCAACAGCTCCATCTCTCTTTCCGTGAAGCAGTGAAGGAATGTGAGCAATGTCCCGTCCACTGTGCCGTTCTCACCATTTGCAAAGTAATGAATTAAAAAGAAAGGGAGGAGAAAAATAAAAACCAAATAGAGAATGATGTCGAAATACGCTTCAGGCTGTTAGGAGCCTCCACTATAATGACAGCTGACAGCTTTACACTGGAAATATGGAGATTTCATTATGGTCATAGATAGTGTTTACACACACACACACACACACACACACACACACACACACACACACACACACACACACACACACACACACGCGAGTATGCATGCACAGACGCTCTCTCTCACACACACACACACACACACGAGTATGCATGCACAGATGCTCTCTCTCACACACACACACACACACACACACACACACAGACAAACAGTATTGTACAGCTAACCTTGTGGGGACACACAATTTAGTCCCATTAAAAATCCTATTTTCCTTAACCCCTAACCTAACCCTAACCCATGCTCTTACCCTAACCCTAACCTGTACTATTACCCTTACCCTAACCTTAACCCTAAACCTAGGTCCTAACCCTAAACTTAATTCTAACCCTAACACTAATTCTAACATTAACCCTAAACCCCCTAGAAATACCATTTGACCTTGTGGGGATCAACAAAATGTCCCCAGTTAGTCAAATATTTGTTTGTTGACTATTCTTGTGGGGACTTCTGGTCCGCTCACGCACACACACAGATATGCACACACAAACACACCGTACATCATGTGGATCAGAAAACTCCTCTCCCAAAAGTCTCTGTATTTCTTGGAAACTGTCATTATACAGAAGTTCTAGTTTCTGAAAAGCTTTCTCTTCCAAAAAGGAAAAAATAAATCTTCAGGGGGCATATTGAAATGTCTTGATATACATTTTTATATAGTGTCAGCAATACTCAACTTCCCTCTAATCAAAAAAAGTCAACTTCCAAACTCAACTTTTTCTCTATGTGAAAGTGTTACCTTGACGAAAATCTCAGAAAAAAGTACCATTGACATTTGACCTATTCATCACCTTACAGTGATGACACCTAAAGAGTTTACCATTAATGTGAGATGGCGCCGGAGCAGAAGGCAGACGTTTTACGTGCCTCCAAACAATTGTGTTTTTTGTTAATTTATCTGCGTTGGTTATAACTTCTCTTTTTGTACATAATGTTGCCGCTACCGTCTCTTAGGACCAAAAATAACTTCTAGACATCAGGACTGCGATAACTCACCACGGACTAGCAGAATCTTTTTTCTTCATTCACCACTCTGACGAGCCTGAGGCGGAGGATATACGGCCCCTCGGGAACACGCCCCGACCCCAGTAATATGCGTGAAGAGGAGGCAGAGAAAGAGAGGCCGGAGAGCGGGCTGCCTTCTGAAAAGTTGGAGGCGATCGAATAAACCCCCACTCCCCTGAATTCTGCTAGCAAACATGCAATATTTGGACAATAAAATGGACGAGTTACTGGGAAGATTAAACTACCAACGGGACATTAAAAACTGTAACATCTTATGCTTCACGGAGTCGTGGCTGGACGATGACAATATTATCATACAGCTGGCTGGTTACACGATATGCCAGCAGGATAGATCAGCAGCGTCTGGTAAGACAAGGGGTGGCGGTCTATGTATTTTTGTAAACAACAGCTGAGCACGATATCTAAGGAAGTCTCGAGCTATTGCTCGCCTGATGTAGAGTTTCTCATGATAAGCTGTAGACCACACTACCTACCGAGAGAGTTTTCATCTGTATTCTTTGTAGCTGTTTACATAAAACCACAGTCAGAGGCTGGCACTAAGATAGCATTTAATGAGCTGTATTCTGCCATAAGCAAACAAGAAAACGATCACCCAGAGGCGGCACTTCTATTAGCCGGGGACTTTAATGCAGGGAAACTTAAATCAGTTTTACCAAATTTCTATCAGCATGTTAAATGTGCAACCAGAGGGAAAATAACTCTGGACCACCTACAGTATACTCCACACACAGAGATGCATACAAAGCTCTCCCTCGCCTTCCATTTGGCAAATCTGTCCATAATTCCATCCTCCTGATTCCTGCTTACAATAAAAAATTAAAGCAGGAAGCACCAGTGATGAGATCAATAAAAAAGTGGTCAGATGAAGCAGATGCTAAGCTACAGGACTGTTTTGCGAGCACAGACTGGAATATGTTCTGGGATTCCTCCAATGGCATTGAGGAGTACACCACATCTGTCATTGGCTTCATCAATAAGTGCATCGATGACGTCCTCCCCACAGTGACCGTACGTACATACCCCAACCAGAAGCCATGGATTACAGGCAGCATCCACACTGAGCTAAAGGCTAGAGCTGCCGCTTTCAAGGAGTGGGACTCTAACCCGGAAGCTTATAAGAAATCCCATTATGCCCTCCGACGAACCATCAAACAGGCAAAGCGTCAATACAGGACTAAGATCGAGTCATACGACACCGGCTCTGACGCTCATGGGATGTGGCCGGGCCTGCAAACCATTACAGACTGCAAAGGGAAGCACAGTCGAGAGCTGCCCAGTGACACGAGCCTACCTGACGAGCCTACTTCTATGCTCGCTTCGAGGCAAATAACACTGAAACATGCATGAGAGCACCAGCTGTACCGGAAGACTGTGGGATCAATCTCTCCGCAGCCGATGTGAGTTAGACCTTTAGACAGGTCAGCATTCACAAGGCCACAGGGCCAGACAGATTACCAGGACGTGTACTGCGAGCGTGCGCTGACCAACTAGCAAGTGTCTTCACTGACATTTTCAACCTCTCTCTATCCGAGTCTGTAATACCAACATGTTTTAAGCAGACCACCATAGTGACTGTGCCCATAAACACTAAGGTAACCTGCCTAAATGACTACCGACCCATGGCACTCACGTCTGTAGCCATGAAGTGCTTTGAAAGGCTGGTCATGGCTCACATCAACACCATCATCCCAAAAAACCCTAGACCCACTCCAATTTGCATACCGCCCCAACAGATCCACAGATGATGCACTCTCTATTGCACTCCACACTGCCCTTTCCCACCTGGACAAAAGGAACACCTATGTGAGAATGCTATTCATTCACTACAGCTCAGTGTTCAACACCATAGTGCCTTCAAAGCTCATCAATAAGCTAAGGACCCTGGGACTAAACACCTCCCTAAACACACTAACACCTACAACTGGACCCTGGACTTCCTGACAGGCCGCCCCTAGGTGGGGGGATGTCAACACATCCCCCATACTGATCCACAACACAAGGGCCCCTCAGGGGTGCGTGCTCAGCCCCTTCCTGTACTCCCTGTTCCCTCATGACTGCGCGGCCAGGCACGACTCCAACACCATCATAAAATTTTCCAATGACACAACAGTGGTAGGCCTGATCATCGACAACGAGACAGCCTATAGGGAGGAGGACAGAGACCTAGCCGTGTGGTGCCTGGACAACATCCTCTCCCTCAAGGGGTGATCAAGACAAAGGAGATGATTGTGAACTACAGGAAAAAGAGGACTGAGCACGCCCCCATTCTCATCGATGAGGCTGCAGTGGAGCAGGTTGAGAGCTTCAAGTTCCTTGGTGTCCACATCACTAACAAACTAAGGCGGTTCAAGCACACCATGACAGACGTGAAGCGGGTACGACAAAACCTATTCCCCCTCAGGAGACCGAAAAGATTTGGCATGGGTCCTCAGATCCTCAAAACTGCTCGGCCTCCGACCGCAAGGCACTACAGAGGGTAGTGCGAACGGCCCAGTACATCACTGGGGCCAAGCTTCCTGCCATCCAGGACCTCTATACCAGGCGGTGTCAGAGGAAAGCCCTACAAATGTTCAAAGACTCCAGCCACCCTAGTCAGACTCTTCTCTCTGCTACCAGAAGACAAGCGGTACCAAGTCTAGGTCCAAGAGGCTTCTAAACAGCTTCTAACCCCAAGCCATAAGACTCCTGAACATCTAGTCAAATGGCTACCCAGACTATTTGCATTGCCCCACCCCCTCCCCTCTCCACACCACTGCCACTCTCAGTTGTCATCTATGCAGTCACTTTAATTAATTCTACCTAGATGTACATACTACCTCAACTAACCGATGCCCCTCCCCCCACATTGACTCTGTACCGGCACCCCCCTGTATATATTGTTATTTTTTACTACTGCTCTTTAATTACTTGTTACTCTCATCTCTTGTTTTTGGAAACTGCACTGTTGGTTAGGGGCTCGTAAGTAAGCATTTCACTGTAAGGTCTACACCTGTTGTATTCGGCACATGTGACTAATAAGATTCAATTTGATTTGATCAACGGCTGTCTTCACCACTGCAGAAAAGCCTTTGATTGAGACATATGCAATCTAATATGGCCGCAGAGAGAAAAGCCTCTACATGTCCCAGACGCTGAAGTGTTGTTCTAGCAGAGAGGAAAGCCTCTATATGTCCCTGATGTGGAGGTGTTGTTCTGGCAGAGAGAAAAGCCTCTATATGTCCCTGATGTGGAGGTGTTGTTCAATATACCCCTGACGTGGTGTTGTTCTATATACCCCTGACGTGGAGGTGTTGTTCTGGCAGAGAGAAAAGCCTCTATATACCCCTGACGTGGAGGTGTTGTTCTGGCAGAGAGGAAAGCCTCTATATACCCCTGACGGGGATGTGTTGTTCTAGCGGAGAGAAAAGCCTCTATATACCCCTGACGTGGAGGTGTTGTTCTGGCAGAGAGAAAAGCCTCTATATACCCATGACGTGGAGGTGTTGTTCTGGCAGAGAGGAAAGCCTCTATATACCCCTGATGTGGAGGTGTTGTTCTAGCAGAGAGAAAAGCCTCTATATACCCCTGACGTGGAGGTGTTGTTCTAGCAGAGAGAAAAGCCTCTATATACCCCTGACGTGGGTTGATAAATGCAGCAGGATGGAAATGCTTTCTACCTGACTTGATATGGACCTCTCAGGCTGTCTCCCTCCATCATAGATTGACTAACATATTCATCGGAACTGTCAGGACCACTGCTTTATGGCCAGATGTGATGATTTTTTTTTCTCACTCTCTTTCTCTCTCTCTCTCGTCAAAGTAAGTGAAATAAAAAAAAAACACACCTGGTTTCCATTACGTTATAATTTACTCCCTATTTAACCCTCTGGTTCCCACATGGTTTTGTGCGTGTTTGTTCGTTGTGAAGTGGTCAGTATTTCTGTGAGCTGGTGTGTTTTCCCAGTGTGGAATATATGTTTGGTTTATTTTCGAGTAAAGTTACGTTTTTACTCAGTTCTGTGTCCTGCGCCTGACTTCATCCGACCCGCTACACACTGACACTTGACAGTTGTACAACTGAATGAAATCAACTGAAATGTGTCTTCCGCATTTAACCCTTCTGAATCAGACTGACGAGTTGTACGTTTCAAGATTACGTTCTGCTCACCACTGTTGTACTGTGCCGTTATTTGCCTGTTTGTGGCCCGCCTGTTAACTTGCACAATTCTTGCCATTGTCCTTCGACCTCTCATCAACAAGCTGTTTTCACCCACAGGACTGCCGCTGACTGGATGTTTTTTGTTTGTTGCAACATTCTTGGTAAACCCTAGACAGTGTTGTACGTGAAAAGCACAGGAGGCTGGCCGTATCTGAGATACTGGAATTGGCGCCTGGCACCGACGATCAGACAAAGCTCAAAGTTGCTTAGGTCACTCGTTCTGCCCATTCTAACATTCAATCAAACAGTAACTGAATGCCTCGATTTATAGTGTATACTATGCATACTGTGTACTGTATGTTGAAGAGGGTGGGGCTCAAGCTGCATCCCTGTCTCAACCCATGGCTCTGAGGAAAGAAATCAGTGTGTTTATTGCCAATTTTAACTCCACACATTGTTTATGTATGTTGATTTTATAAAGTTGTATGTTTTTCCCCCAACACTACTTTCCATCATGATGTATAGCAGACCCTCATGCCATATTGAGTCAAAAGCTTTTTTGAAAACAACTAAGCAAGAGAATACTTTGTTTGTTTGTCAATTACCGGTCAAAAGTTTTTGAACACCAACTCATTCAAATGTTTTCCTTTATTTGTGCTATTTCTACATTGTAGAATAATAGTGAAGACATCAAAACTATTAAATAACACATTTTGAATCATGTAGTAACCCCAAAAATATAAATATATTTTATAATTGAGATTCTTCAAATAGCCACCCTTTGCCTTGATGACAGCTTTGCACACTCTTGGCATTCTCTCAACCAGCTTCATGAGGAACACTTTTCCAACAGTCTTGAAGGAGTTCCCACATATTCTGAGCACTTGGTTGGCTGCTTTTCCTTCACTCTGCGGTCCGACTCATCCCAAACCATCTCAATTTGGTTGTGGTCAGGGATTGTGGAGGCCAGGTCATCCTATGCAGCACTCCATCACTCTCCTTCTTGGTAACATAGCCCTTACACAGCCTGGAGGTGTGTTGGGTTATTGTCCTGTTGAAAAACAAATGATAGTCCCACTAAGCCCAACCAGATAGGATGGCATATCGCTGCAGAATGCTGTGGTAGCCATGCTGGTTAAGTGTGCCTTGAATTCTAAATAAATCACTGACAGTGTCACCAGCTAAGCTCCCCCACACCATAACATCTCCTCCTCTATGCTTCACGGTGGGAAATAGACATGCAGAGAACATCCGTTCACCCACACCGCATCTCACAAAGACACGGCGGTTGGAATCAAAAATCTCCAATTTGTACTCCAGACCAAAGGACACATTTCCACCGAACTAATGTCCATTACTTGTGTTTCTTGGCCCAAGCAAGTCTTTTCTTATTAGTGGTGTCCTTTAGTAGTGGTTTCTTTGTAGCAATTCGACCATGAAGGCCTGATTCACACAGTCTCCTCTGAACAGTTGATGTTGAGATGTGTCTATTACGTGAACTCTGTGAAGCATTTATTTGGGCTGCAACTTCTGAGGCTGGTAACTCTAATGAACGTATCCTCTGCAGCAAAGGAAACTCTGGGTCTTCCATTCCTGTGGCGGTCCTCATGAGAGCCAGTTTCATCATAGCGCTTGATGGATTTTGCGACTGCACTTTCAAAGTTTTTGAAATGTTCCGTATTGACTGACCTTCACATCTTAAAGTAATGATGAACTGTTGTTTCTCTTTGCTTATTTGAGCTGTTCTTGCCATAACATGGTGTCACAATCTTCTTCGTCAGATGATAAAGAAAAATCATTTTCGGACCAAAACGCAGCGGGGTTATGTGCACTCATCTTCTTTTATTGAATTGGCAAAGAAGAAAAACCCAAAATAAACACGTACACAAAACACAATGACGAATAACAGGCCGGTAAGGCATTAACCTGTTGGGGATAGGGGGCAGTATTTGCACGGCCGGATAAAAAACGTACCCGATTTAATCTGGTTACTACTCCTGCCCAGTAACTAGAATATGCATATAATTGTTTGATTTGGATGGACAACACCCTAAAGTTTCTAAAACTGTTTGAATGGTGTCTGTGAGTATAACAGAACTCATTTGGCAGGCCAAAACCTGAGAAGATTCCAAACAGGAAGCGCTCTCTCTGACTTTTTCTTGGCCTTCTTGATCATCTCTAACCAAAACAGGGGATCTCTGGCATGACGTGACATTTTCTAACGCATTTTCTAACCCATTGGCTCTCAGAAGGCACCAGAACGATGAATGGTGACTTTGCAGGCCCTGGCTGAAAAACAGTAGCGCATTTTGTAAGTGGTCGATCTGAAGACAATGAGACTGGAGGCGCGTGCACGAGCCAACACCATGTTTACTTTCTCTCTCTTTGAACAAAAACAACGACTCCCGGTCGGAATATTATCGCTTTTTTATGAGAAAAATAGCATAAAAATAGATTTTAAACAGCGTTTGACATGCTTCGAAGTACGGTAATGGAATATTTTGAATTCTTTTGTCACGAAACGCGTCGGGTGCGTCACCCTTCTTTACCCTTCGGATAGTGTCTTGAACGCACGAACAAAACGCCGCTATTTGGATATAACTATGGATTATTTGGAACCAAACCAACATTTGTTATTGAAGTAGAAGTCCTGGGAGTGCATTCTGACGAAGAACAGCAAAGGTAATCAAACTTTTCTAATAGTAAATCGGAGTTTGGTGAGTACCACACTTGGTGGGTGTCAAAATAGGTAGCCTGTGATGGCCGGGCTATCTACTAAAGCTATTTTAAAATCGGACATAGCGAGTGCATAAAGGAGTTCTTTATCTATAATTCTTAAAATAATTGTTATGTTTTTTGTGAACGTTTCTCGTGAGTAATTTAGTAAATTCACCGGAAGTTTGCGGTGGGAATGCTAGTCACATGCTAGTCACATGCTAATGTAAAAAGCTGGTTTTTGATATAAATATGAACTTGATTGAACAAAACATGCATGTATTGTATAACATAATGTCCTAGGATTGTCATCTGATGAAGATCATCATAGGTTAGTGCTGCATTTAGCTGTGGTTTGGGTTTATGTGACATTATATGCTAGCTTGAAAAATGGGTGTCTGATTATTTCTGGCTGGGTACTCTGCTGACATAATCTAATGTTTTGTTTTCGTTGTAAAGCCTTTTTGAAATCGGACAGTGTGGTTAGATTAACGAGAGTCTTGTCTTTAAAATAGTCATATGTTTGAGAAATTGAAGTAATAGCATTTCTAAAGTATTTGAATATCGCGCCACGGGATTACACTGGCTGTTGAGTAGGTGGGACCCAAGCGTCCCACTGGCCCAGAGAGGTTAAGGCTATACCTAGCACAATCTCCCACAAACTACCAACACAAACACATACCTATATATAGGACTCTCAATCAGAGGCAACTAGGAAACACCTGCCTCCAATTGAGAGTCCAACACCCAATGACCTAAACAAAGAAATACTAATACTAGAATGAACATAGAAATACAAAACATATAACATAGCCCAAAACCCGGAAATAATAAATCAAACACCCTTCTAAAACAACCAACCAACCAACCTGAACCACATAAAACAATTACCCCCTGCCACGTCCTGACCAAACTACAATACAAATAACCCCTATTACTGGTCAGGATGTGACACATGGACTTGTTCTTTTACCAAATCGGATTACGGTATCTTCTGTTTACACCACCCCACCCCACCCCTTGTAACAACACAACTGACTGGCTTTGATGTTTTCACTATTATTCTACAATGTAGAAAACAGTCAAAATAAAGAAAAACCCTTGAATGAGTAAGTGTCCTAAAACTTTTGACCAGTAGTGTACGTGGTCTGTCGTGCGATATTTTGGTAAGAAGCCAATTTGACATTTGCTCAGGACATTGTTTTCACTGAGGAAATGTTGGAGTATGGCTGCGTGGTCCCATGGTGTTAATACTTGTGTACTATTGTTTGTACAGATGAACGGGGTACCTTCAGGCATTTGGAAATTGCTCCCAAGGATGAACCAGACTTGTGGAGGTCTACAATTTTTTTTCTGAGGTCTTGGCTGATTTCTTTTGATTTTCCCATGATGTCAAGCAGAGGCAATGAGTTTGAAGGTAGGCCTTGAAATACATCCACAGGGACACCTCCAATTGACTCAAATTATGTCAATTAGCCTATCAGAAGCTTTTAAAGCCATGACATCCTTTTCTGGAATTTTCCAAGCTGTTTAAAGGCACAGTCACCTTAGTGTATGTAAACCTCTGACCAACTGGAATTGTGATACAGTGAAATAATCTGTCTCTAAACAATTGTTGGAAAAATTACTTGTGTCATGCACAAAGTAAATGTCCTAACCAACTTGCCCAAACTATAGTTTGTTGACAAGAAATTTGTGGCGTGGTTGAAAAACGAGTTTTAATGACTCCAACCTAAGTGTATGTAATCTTCCGACTTCAACTGTACATGTTTTTGCGCTTGGTTTCTTTGTTATATGGAGAAGTGATTTGATTCTTCAATCACACTGAGCTGTTTTCTGACATGCTGTTCCTTCTTTTTTCTTAGTGTATTTCTGTACCATAGTGAAGGCTTTGGTTTTCTCGGTCTCTGTGTTTTTGGTTGGATAGGTTTCTCAATTTCTTTCTTAGGTTTTTGCATTCTTCATCAAACCATTTGTCATTGTTAGTTTCATAGGCTTTCTGCTACAATTTTTTTGTATTCTCTCTCTCCCCCTCTCTCTCTCTCTCTGTGATATAGGGATTCTGCAGAAGTCTCAGCTGACCTGGGCTATGCTACAGTATGAAGATTTTAACAGATGAACGTTACGCTTCTGCTCCTCCATCCCTCTCTCACCCACCTTTCTGTACCCCTTCTACATCCTTCCACCACTCTCTTCTCCTCCTCACTCCAACTATACTCCTCCTACCATTCCTCCTCTCCACTCCTTAACGCTACAGCCTCCCCCTGTCCTCTCCTCCGTCCCCCTGTCCTCTCCTCTGTCCCCCCGTCCTCTCCTCCTTCCGCCCGTCCTCTCCTCCTTCCCCCATCTTCTACTGCCTCCCCGCTATCTTCTCCTCCGTCCCCACTGTCTTCTCCTCCCTCCCCATTGTCTTCTAAATCAAATCAAATCAAATCAAATTTATTTATATAGCCCTTCGTATATCAGCTGAAATCTCAAAGTGCTGTACAGAAACCCAGCCTAAAACCCCAAACAGCAAGCAATGCATGTGAAAGAGGCACGGTGGCTAGGAAAAACTCCCTAGGAAAAACTCCCTAGAAAGGCCAAAAACCTAGGAAGAAACCTAGAGAGGAACCAGGCTATGAGGGGTGGCCAGTCCTCTTCTGGCTGTGCCGGGTGGATATTATAACAGAACATGGTCAAGATGTTAAAATGTTCATAAATGACCAGCATGGTCAAATAATAATAATCATTGTAGTTGTCGAGGGTGCAACAAGCACGTCCGGTGAACAGGTCAGGGTTCCGTAGCCGCAGGCAGAACAGTTGAAACTGGAGCAGCAGCATGACCAGGTGGACTGGGGACAGCAAGGAGTCATCATGCCAGGTAGTCCCGAGGCATGGTCCTAGGGCTCAGGTCCTCCGAGAGAAAGAAAGAAAGAGAGAATTAGAGAGAGCATATTTAAATTCACACAGGACACCGGATAAGACAAGAGAATACTCCAGATGAAACAGACTGACCCTAGCCCCCCGGCACATAAACTACTGCAGCATAAATACTGGAGGCTGAGACAGGAGGGATCAGAAGACACTGTGGCCCCATCCGATGATACCCCCGGACAGGGCCAAACAGGAAGGATATAACCCCA